>NC_135715.1:157433936-157733936 GCF_964656455.1 Halichoerus grypus | reverse complement strand
CTTATCAAATATATAATTTGTAAATATTTTCCCCCGTTCTGTAGGCTGCCTTTTGACTTAGCTGATGGTTTCCTTTGTTGTGTATAAGTTAGCTTGATGTAGTCACATCTGTCTATTCTTGCTTTTGTTGTGCATGTTTTTGGTGTAGCTGGAGACACCACACTTCCAATTTCAAAACGTATTACAAAGTTACAGTAAGTAAAATAGTTTAGTACTAGCATAAAGATAAACATATAGACCAGTGGGACAAAATAGCCCAGAAATAAATCCACACATACACAGTCAACTAATCTTCAACAAGGGCACCAAGAATATATAGTAAGAAAAGGATAGTCTCTTCCGGAGATGGAATTGGAGAAACTGGGTATCCACATGCAAAATGATGAAACTGGACCCTTACCTTACACCACACACACACACACACACGGAAATCAACTCAAAAAGGATTAGACTTGAACATGAGGCCTGACACCATAAAATTCCCAGACAAAAAAGAAAGAAAAGCTTAGTTACATTGGTCTTGACAAAGATTTCATGGACAATAGGTAATTTTAATGTTCCATATTGTGTGATATGAGGGGTGCCACTTTTTCCCAAGTATCCTGTTTGGCATTCACTAATTTACATGGTGGCTGAGGATGTTCTGAGTATGTAAAGCAAGTTGAACCACATTTACAGCTGGGGTTTATACTTATCTGACCACCTGAAGGGAGGCAAAAATCCTGAGCAGGGATAATAGTGTCCTTGAGAAAGAATGTATCACAGGGACAAATGTCTGGAAGGGTGACCAGATCCCACCAGCAAGTGTGAGTGTCAGAGGGGAAGAATGGTTGCAGGCCCACTATGGCTGGTACTAGAACCCATCCAGACTGAGCAAATTTGTTGGCATATGTGACCTTGGGAAGGGAAGAATCCTGACCACAGATAAGCCAAGAAAACACAAACAGGTATGAGAGGGGAAAATTTTTTTTGGATTACCCAGCCAGGAAATACATAAAACAGTTAGGGGTCCCAGTGAGCCATCAAACAATCACCAATAAAAATTTTAAATGTTGTATTTTGGGGTGGGGTTGAGGAAGACAAAATAATGGTTCAGAAATTGGGTTATAAATGAAAGAGAGATTGCAGTAACCACATGTATTTGGAAATTCTTTCAAAAGATAAAAATTTCATGTTATATTTTAACCTTCAAGTATCTCCACTGGAAGGCAATAATTACAGTAGATGGATTATTCAAGAAATGATTTAAACACTTAGGCAATAGCTTCTCAAAAAAACATCCAGGTCAGTAACCCATTGTTTGGACCATAACATACATAAGAGCTAACCCAACATTCCACAAGAGACCTTCTGGTGGCCTGAGGCCTTCACCTTGTGAACCACCCTTACCCACTTAAGTTCCATAAATTTTCCTATCAAGTAGTCCTTTCAAATGTATACCATGGGTTGGAAATCAAAGGAATGTGCCTTAGGAAATGATTTTTGTGACTCATCTCTTTCCACGGGCTACACTTACTTTACCTTGATGTTTATGACAGTGAAATGTGCACATAGTACGAGATATTCAGAAGGTCTTATGTAGGCATAGTTAAAATGAGTTAAGGAGCTACTCTATGGTGACTAACATAACATAATTTAAAAAATTAAAAAAATAAAATAAATAAAATAAAATGCTGACTTAGATTTTTTTTAAAAAGGAGCTACTCCTATAAAATTAAAATGCCATACACAAATTCTATGAGGTAGCACTGATGAAAAAAAGTTGAAAAGAGAAAAAGATTTATAGATTTTAGCATTGTCCCAAATATGTATAAAATATCCGGTAAGCACCCTCCATTTACATCTGGGAAAAACTTGTTCAGTTTCCAACTACTCATTCAGGTCAAATATTCCAATACTCTGATATTTCTCCATAACATGCATCAGGGGAGGCATTCGCAATATTAATTCTAGGAATTTCCAAATAAAAATTATATCCTCAATCCTTCAAGAATTTCATAGGGTCTGGTTCCATTTCCCTGCCCAATATTCACAGAAACATTCCATGACCTGCCTTGCATCTGTTGTTTTAAAATAACATCACAATAATGTATGATTTCTATTCTTATTTTGTTGAAACCACGGGCATTTGCCCAACCCGTAAACAAAAACAGCATTCTAGAAACCGCCAGACATCAAGTATGCAATTTTCTTCCCTAATACTTGGTCTAAAAGAAAGGCTACACTTGCACATTTACTGTAACCATTGTGCATGCTGTTCATATTCTGCCACCATCTAGTTAAATTCATTTTTAATGAGTCACATCATGAAGCACTGTATATTTTTGTTGCTAAATTTATTAACATATACTTATGGGCATACAGTTATACAGTTTTTCTTGCGGTATTTGTGTTTGGACTAATTTTTGCTAATTTTCTTTTGTTTTTCTAAAGAATATTTTTGTCTTTCTAGACCTCAAGAATTACCTTTGATGTGGTTATCAAAAAAGAATTCAGAAGTTTTGGTATTCTAAGGCATATATTCCTAATATGTAACACATATCCATACACACTGAAAATTGCTCTGGAAGATAAACCTGGCATGTAAATTTTACATTCAAAGTTTCCCCCACTGGATTCAGTCCCAGGTATTAGAAATAGAGGGCAGCAATTATAATGAGTGTGTTATGGCAATAAATTTCATACCCACATTCAAGATCTACGAGCTATCACAATAAAACAAAGTGATCTATGTTGTGATCAATGAGAATAAGAACACAGTAAGTCCCATGAGACAATAGAAAAGACTATCGGCTTTGGAGTAAACAGACTTAGTGTGAATCAGAGTTTTACAGAAAGTGTTTTAATCTCTTGGAATCTGTTTCTTCTACTGGAAGATGGAATTAATAATACCCACCTCAAAAAGCTGTTAGAAAGCTTAGATAAAATATGTTTGAAAGCTTTTAATTTTGGATACATAGAGTCAATTAACATTAAATAAAACAACCAGTTAATAATTTTGTGTCATTTTATTCTACATAGCCTTGGGTATTTACATGTAAATCTACATGGGTTTATGTCAGCTTATACATATTATATACTTAAAGCCAGCTATGCTAACACACAAAAAAATCCATAATGAAGCAGAATTATGTAAAGACTTGAGTTAGATAAAGTGTAGAAAGATCTTATTTTCCTATTAAGGTCAGTTATATACATGCATCATTATTAAATAGGAAGTTGGACATTTATTCAATGTCAAGAAAAGCCATTTAGCCACTGATGATTCACATTTTGCCTTGAGTAGTCTGGCAGGAAACTGGCATATCACTTATTGGCAAATTTGAACGGTATTAAATTGAACAGGTAAAAAATAGACTTGTGAATTAACCAAATTAACTTTGCAGTACATGTTTCCGAATGGCATTGACCAAGGAATGCTGATGTAATTTACAGAAAGTACAAAGGTTCACAGCACAGGCATCTTTTCCAAAATCAAACCTCTAGGGCATTCCAGAAGCCCCTATTCCCACCTCTTGGATAACAGGGTGTCTATCTGTCAGATGCATGGCCTTGAGACCCCAGTCTCCTCCCATCACAGCCAGCAGTCATCGGTCCCTACTCTGTCAAATAGATGAGAAGGTAAGACAAAGCTCCATGGTCATCTATCTGGTAAAGCACATATACTTACGTTCACTTGCATTTATAAACACTCTGTTTGCACTTCCACTTCATGTACAATGCCATTTTGATATTGACTCACTTCTCTACTTTGACTTCTAATCTCCGACTATTTCCTAGATCCAGACAATCTCTTGACCCTATGATTCGCCATTTTCAGCCGTCACTGATTTGGGTCGTAGCTTGAATCTCTAATTCTGCTTCCCCCTCCCCCTCCCATTCCCTTTCATTCCTCTACTAATGTAAAATCATCAACAGTGTATTCATTCCAGGTATGCACACTTTAGGGAGTCAACAGAGGCAAGGATTTATTCCAACATTATAATCACTGAACGGGAAAAGGGAATCCCTAGTATGCTTTTAGGAATGAAATTATGCCATTCATCCAAGGGAATATGAGTTCTCAGAGAGGAACTGCTCGTGCTGCATGAACATTTTCAGAGGGATATTTTTTACTTTTGTGTGTTCAACATAACAACCAAAATACAATTTCATGGGAGGTAGGAAGAACCTGGAATTGCCTCTCTTAGATGTTGACTTTTTTAGTTTTCCCACAAATCCAAGTAAAATCAAAATATAACTAATTTAGAATACTAAACTAACTCCAAAGTCTTGACTGGATCCTTCAGCAAAATTAGACCTCCTGGGCACAGTCCCAAGAGACAAGCTGATGTCCTGATGTTTCAAAAACAGTAACAAAGAAAAATGAGGTTTCCAACCACCAGTCTTTTTTCCATTTTAAACAAACAAGTCTTGGAATACTGATTTTAACCATGGCAAACCCGTCCTCAGCACAGTCTGGATATCACTGGAAGATACAGGCTCTGTCAGACGAGCACCTCTCCGTGTTTGGGATGAATGGTGGTTTTATTTCCAGAGTGTTCTGCATTTCTAAGTTGCTTCTCCAACCTCCCGAAATGTGCATAGCTATGAGCCTTTGAATCTCATTCATTGCAGTGTTCCTAAATGGAGACCAGATGAGATGCCCTTTCCAAAGCTAGCCACTAGCCTTGATAACCACTGCTATCCCCTTTCAGAAAAGTGCCAAAAGTCCAGGTTAGACCTATAATATACAGCAAATGCTTAACTGTCCCCTACTGAGGACAACTTTTTTCCTCTCTTTCCTGACCCATATTACTCTGAGCATTCTTTCGTATCTGCCTTCTTCTCCCATGTAAATCCCAGTGTTATGATCATAATAGATAAGGCTATTGACTTCATGAGATTTTCTTCTCATCTCTTATGGGCCTGGCATCCAAGCAAACCCAGATTAATTTCACATTAGAGATATTTCACAGAATGGGCTTCAAAGGAAGAGCCGCAAAAGGAGTTAACATTTTTCCTAAGTGGCAATAAAACAAAACAACTATCATGTTAGAGTCAGAATATATACCATAAGTCACATATAGCATACCACTGTAATTGTTCTCTAAAACCCCGAAAACCAAAGTGGTTTGCAGTCCTTGGTAGCTGGGGGCAGAAAGACTTTCCCCTCACAAAACACTTGATGGAACTAAAATGAAGATCAACACCACAAAAGCCCAAGACTATAGGTGCGCCCCCTTCGAGTATAGTGGATGCTTGCTACAGTGCAGGGAGCCACAGACGTCCTGGACACTCCCAAATACTTGCCAAGTCATATACGCTCTACTGAAAAAACTGTAGTCAGGGCAAGAAGAAACAACTCTCTAAAGATAAATTCAACCTCAACCTAAGAAATGTGGCATGATTCTACAGTGTCATGAAAAAGGAGGAGCCAAAAATCACATCTGTCATGTAGCAGGCAAAGAATGGTATATATGGGCAAAAGGAAATGGTGTAATAAGGCAGAAAGGCAGAGCTGAGAATAGTAACATAAAGGCTTCCATATATTTTCCTAAATGAATCTGAAAGGCACAGAATGCATGAACACTTGTTCTGAGATGGGAAAAGATCTCTTCCTTTTCTGAGTCCAGCTTTCAACAAATACTCACTTAATACCACATGCTGGCTCTGCAAGACATACAAAGCTCTGCTGATACAGTTGCTCGCAGCGCCAGGCAGAGGTAACTTTGATTTTAGCATCACTATTACATGCCTTTCACAGTGTGTTAATTTCACAGTTGACTTTACATGTTTCTAAATGATTCTCCACAACTAGGGAGGGCTCATGGAAAGAGAACTACCTGTTTATGGACAAGTTTCCAACATCGTCCCTACCATATATACAGCTTATAAATGCAAGGAGCAGAGACTGCGTTATCATCAGCCATAAATAAGGATGTATTTCTAATCGTTGGGTCATCATTCCCCCCCTAAAAATGATACATATCTGTGCGTGTCAGTTCTCACAGCCAGTGCATGTTCTTAACACAGAACATGAGAAATAGGAAGGGCCACATATTCAATAGTATAATTCTAAACAAAGAAAATGTGTGTGGGATACCATCCATTTATATTTAATTATAATTAATATTGAAAAGTTTATTTCCAATAAAATGTCTTTCTGAGTCTATTAAAGTCCGTGATTCACAGGATGCCTGGTGCCATTCCTGATCAATGTATTGTTTCCCTTTCCATCGCTGTTTAGTTCTCAGATGTGTAGGATGTGATTACATGGGTGGATGGATAGGTGATTAACCATGATTAATTATATATCTCCCCCTTAACTTTTATTCCTCTGTCCACTGTCATCTGAAATAACATTCTCTACATCTTTTAGGAACCTTGATTTCTTAATTATTTTCTTCTCTTTCATTAATTTTCAAATGCTACATTTCTTTCACCTATCTCCAACGTATCCAGTGCATTCAGGATCCTCAACTCCTCAAGAACAGCACACGGAGCCCCTACTACACCTCCCCCTATCAAAATAAGACCTGGATTTAAAACTTCCCCATGCTACACACATTTCCTTTCTATCAGCTCTTTTTAAATCTTATTAATAAGAATTAAAACTCTTTTTTTTTTTCTCGGAAGTTGTCCCTGCCAAGGTCTCTGATTTCCCACTGCCAAATTATCAAGCCATTGTGATCACTTAATCATTCAAGGAATTATTGATTTCTCTCATTCCTAGCGAGCCAAGTCAGGAAAGCTCCTTCGTGCTGCCTGTCACACAGTTGTTTTCCCGTAGCTGAGGAATGTCAGCGGCAAGCCACCACAAGCAAAGAAAACAGAAAATTCGTGCATGTAACAATATTTCAAGAAAAGTTAAAAGCTCAGTGTCAAGAGAATGTTGTCAGAAAAAAACAGGTATCCTAATGATGATGAGTGTGGGTCCCCGACAACCATCAGCCAGGCTTTCTTATTCCGGTTCCGCCACTCACAAGCCATGTGACCTTAAGCAAGTTACTTTGTGTCTCTGTGCCCTCATTTCCTCTGAGTCTTTTCTTCTTTTCCATTTTCTCTTCTCTTGGGTATGAAATATTACAGGTATCTTCAATTCTTTAGTAGTTTATAGACCTTCAGATGAACTCTACAACCAAAACCTCTTCCTGGAGGTACCTTCAAAATAGTCTTTTTCTCTTTATTCCAAAGTTGTATCTCAGGTTCTGAATTCCCCTCTACTTTGAAACCTTACTTCTTTAAACAACTGATGCTGAGAATTTTAATAATCTTCTCTGACACAAATATATAGCGCCTTCTTCTGAAAGCCCCATCACCTTACATAAAAGGGCAATCTTCCTTTCGATGTCCACAAGGTCCATTTTCACAAGAATCTAAAACCCTCACATTTCTTCAATGTTTCTGATCTGATTGTCCTATTCTGTTCTAGTCCTCTCTCTTCTATTCTCTTGTACTCAAAGTTTCCTTTATCTTCTTTATTCAATTTACCTAGATTAATCCAATTTCACCTACGCTTTCTTTTTTTAAAAAAAAAAAGGTTTTATTTATTTATTTGAGAGAGAGCGAGAGAGAGAGAGAGCACAAGCGAGGTGACGGGCAGAAGGAAAAGCAGACACTCTGCTGAGTAGGGAGCCCCACGCAAGGCTTGATCCTGGGACTCTGGGATCATGACCTGAACAGAAGGCAGATGCTTAACCGACTGAGCCGCCCAGGTGCCCCTCGCCTCCACTTTCAGCTCCACACTTACTCACATCAATTCGACTGATATTTAAGCATGGTGGATACAGAAACGATGTTCCTAAACTCAGAGCTTGTATTTTGGCTGCGAAGGACAGACAACAAATCAGGAAATATATAATGCATAGGTGGTAGTACATTTTATAAGAAAATTAAGCAGACTAAGAGGACACTATCTAGAGGTAGAACTGTCTAGGAAACTTTGTTAGAGAGGGCCTTTCTGATAAGGTGATATTTGAGCAGACACGTGAATGAGGTGAAGGAGTAAAAAATTCAAAAATCTGATCTATTGTTCTAGGTAAGAGCCCAGGCAGGCATCAGCATCTTTAAAATCAGGAAAATGACTTCTATGAGCCTCAGTTTCCTTCTCTGTAAAATGACGATGATGATAATACCATCATTTTCAGGTTGTTGTAAACATTAAAGATAATGTTTAACAAAAGACTAGACAAAGACCTGGTGTCCGACACCTGGGTCCTCATCTGGTTAAGGGTAGGACTCTTGATTTCAGTTCCAGTCGTGATCTCGAGGTCATGAGGTCACCCTGCATCAGCTCCACACTCAGCAGGGAGTCTGCCGGAGATTCTCTCCCTCTGCCCTTTGTGGAATGTCAAATTTTAGTATACACACATATTACTTTCTGAAAACGGCCTAAAAAGCATTTCAGAGTTTATAGCAAATTATGTCGAGCTGATAATAGAGAAGGCAGCATAATGACTGAAAGAAATACAAGTTTGAGAAACAGACAGATCTCTGAATCCAAGCACCCTAATACCCTGGATCTAAGATCTTGGGCAAGTTATACAATCTTTCCAAGTTTCGGTTCCTATCTGTATAATGGGTTGTGTTAAGGATTAAATAAGCTGAAATATGAAAAAGGCCTAGCATAATCTCTGACCTGATCAAATGCTGGTTTCTTTCTGCATAGCTTCTTCCACATTTATGTAGGTAAAGTCACACCATTAGGTCATATAATTTGATGCACAGAATTAAACATGTCACCTCTTACAGGAGAAATGTTTAAAATGTAATCCTACATGGGCACTATAATCTTGAGGTCATTGGGGTATGAAGGGATGGCAAGGAGAACAGGAAAGATAAAGGCTTGTAATCAACTACTTCTACCAAATTCCCCAAAATTCTGTACAAAGAGAAGCCTTTTACAGAAAATTTTGTCCACATTAGGAGTGCTTTTTCATTTTACCAAAAGTAAGAAAGTCCATCCTCATGGGATTTGACTTTCCTAAGCCCCAATAATTACAACCCCTCTACAAAAAAAAAAAAAAAAAAAAAAAAGCCTCTTTCAAAGGAAAAAAAAGTCCTGAAGTCTAACGTGTTACTGTATCAGATATTTATTAAATGTCAAAATGAAAAGATGTTCAGTCAATTAAAGAGAATAACCAAAGATACGAACACAAAATTAAGTGGGGTCATTTTGAAAAGTTCTTTTAAATCAGAAACCAAGTTTTAAAACAGAAGAGACAGAATATAATTCAAATCCTGGTTGGATCCCAAATTTGGACGTTGATCCTTTCACAGGTGGTATACTAAAATGGGTTCATTCATTCGGCAAATTTTCCTAGGAGTCTAGCACATATCAAACATCTGGCTCAGCAGCAGGGATGCCACAGAAGACACAGTGTGAAAACACCTGTCCTGGGAAGGCACCTCCTGACGGGGCAGCAACGAGCGGTAAGTGAGTATCTGGTAGGCAGGTGATGACAATGACAAGTGCTACGGAGACGAATAATAACGGCAGAAAGTAGGGATACAGAATGCAGTGTCCAGTAAAGTAGGCTTCCTATTTTAAATAAGGTGGCCAGGGAAGTCCTCCTCACTGTGGAGGTGACATTAGGGGAAAGATCTCACAGACATGAAGGAGTGAGTCATGAAGCCCCCTGGGAGAAGAGCACTCCTGACAGAGAAAATCACTGGTGAAGAGCCTCCGAGGAGGGGCTTATAGAGCAAGCGCAAGGCTGTGTGTGTGGCTGACATGAAGCGAGCCAGGGAGAAGAACAGGGGATGAGGCCAAGAGGTATCTCAGGGGCCAGATCCAGGGACTAGTGGGCCATCCATTGGGCTGCGACTTTTAATGTGAGATGAGGAGGCCCCGGTGGGTTCTGAGGAAAGGACTGAAATGAGCTGACATTGAACTACTGCTATACTGATTGATGTAGGTGTGTATTGGAGTGGACAGAAGCAGGGAGACAATAATCAAGATGAATGAGGACAGTGGTTTGGACTATCATATAGACTGAGGTTTTATCCTGAGAAAACTCCCTTTTCTAAGATGGGAAGACTGTGAAGAAGTGGGTTTGTTGGTTTGTTGGTTGGCCCGTTGGCTGGTTTTGGGTGGGGATGGGTGAAATGGAGATCAGTTTAAGAAGTCTGTTAGACCTCCAAATAGCAACATCCCGTAGAGAAAGCAGTTGAATATACATGTCAGAGTTCAGGGGAGTGGTCCTAGCTAAAAGTAAATGTAAGATTTTTCAGAGTAGAAGATGAGAGAAGATGAGATAAGCTCAAGGAGATAACACACAACTATCTCAGGAGCAGAGAAGGAGCTGTTGGCGAGATGGGAGGACAAGGAGACAGTCTATCTCCTAGAAGCTCCACGAAAGAACTATTTTAAGGAGGAGCAGGTGATCCACGGTGGGGAAAAAATGTGGCCTCAAGGACTGATCATTAGGTGTAGCAACGTGGAGGTCACTGGTGAAGACAGTCAGTGGAGCAAGTGGTGGGAGGGGACAATGGGAGGGACAGGAGTTGGTGACATCAAGTAAGGCCCACTCTTGGAGGGGCTTTGCTATAAAAGGAAACTGAGAAAGGAGAGACTGCAGATTGGAGAAGTGGGGTGAAGAGAGGGATTCTTCTGAAAGTAGGAGAAATTACAGAAGTCTGGTGACAAGGAGGGAGAGGAGGCCACTGCTGGAGCAGCACCCAGAGTCTGGAGGAGTGAGGGAGTCTCCGTCCCAAGAGAAGGGGCTGGTCCCAGACAGGAATAAAGAGAGTGGGGTCCTCGAAAGCTGCACTCCCTCACAGGGAGACAGGGCGGGCAGAGGCCCGGTGGCAAGGAAGAGGTTGAATGCGGAAGGAAAGGAAGTCCCCAACCTACCAGACTAGTAAATGCTACGGGTCTCTCCGAGAGTAAGTATGGAAAGCCATAAAAAGCCCGAAGCAGCTGCTGCGAACCCAGAAGGTATAGACATGTGAGAGGCCCGTGTCATTATGTATGGGAAGGGATTTTAGGATTGCCACACAAGTAGTCTGGGACAGGGCAAGTCAGAGAAGGGAGAGTGGAGGGAAGGGAGTGGAGAAAAGGCCACACACAATCTTAAATTCAATATTTCACTCCCATTAAAGATAAGCTGTTTATAAGCTTCAGTGTAGGGCACATAATTCTATGTAAAAACTCTGTGGTTCCTCTCCCCAAACATAAATCATGATCATTCCACACCCTGCTCTCTGGGAGTCCTCAAGGCAAAGAGACAAGACTTGAGGTATAGTAATAAAAATCTGGGTATTATAAAATCCACCCTGAGCGCCAAGTAGAAAAGAATAACAAGAGGAGAGCTCTGAAAAGTACTTGTTTGCCCAGGCACAATGCAGCATTATAAAATTTTATTAACATCCCCAGGAACCCAAATGCCCACCTTGATACCTATGTGAGATTTTTTTTTTACTCAGTTATGAATATACGTGCTTTAAGGGTGTGCAATGAAGTCTTTTTAGACTAAATGCCTTGATAAAATAATGAATATTAAATATGTCTCAGAACTGCAAAAAAGGACTGAGCACAGGATTATCTCTGTGGCAGCTGAGGAGCGCCCCCTACAGTCTGATGTGCACAACACAAGCAGATGACAAGGAAAGAACAGAGCCGCAGTGTCTGAGGATTCTCAGTAAGGCCTCAGCGAAAGTAAGGTAAGAAAGCTCGGCTGACAAAATGTGACTTTAAAGCCTAAGAAATATGCGGACACTAGAAATGCCTATTTTTACATATTTGTGAACAGCAAGGAATGAAATACTTTTGCATGAATTTGACTATCGCCACCTATTGCCTGCACCTAAAGAAAATGTAACCTCTTAGTAAAGTCTGTTTTTATTCCTTGGTTATTTTACAACAGTATTTGAATATACATGAAAATAACAGTGAAAAGAAACATTATATTTTGCTATGCAAAAGAAAATTGTATCTGGGATCAGAAATCATTTGATGTTAGTAGCATAAAAAGAAAGTGTAACATATTTATTAAAATGAAGTTCTGGTTGGAGGTTTATTCCTTTTTGTAAAGATTTCACAGAGAAGTATTTTCTTTCTGTGAACATTCTCTCTTAAAATGTTAGTGATTTTCAAAATAAAAATCACAAGAAGACATGAAAGACATATCCCATGGTTAGCAATATATTTCAAGATACTATATAAATAGATAAAAAATATCCTGTCAAATATGTTATACTAATATTCAATATTATACACTGTATAAAATATATTAAAATATTATTTGAGGTGCATAAAGTTTTATGATATATCAACAGATCAGTTAATACATTTCATATGTAATCATATATTCCAGTTTCAATTTCCATTTGCAAGAAAAAGGAGAGACAAAACATATACTAAAAACCTTTGAAATTTTTTAATGGAAATGTTTTGAATACTAACATAGGTGCAATCTAAGTGTACCAGCGTATTGGATGTTTGTAACTATTAAATTAAAAGCCAGAATTATACAAATGCAAATGTTTTGAATACTAACATAGGTGCAATCTAAGTGTACCAGTGTATTGGATGTTTGTAACTATTAAATTAAAAGCCAGAATTTTACAAATGCTTAGCAAAGGACACAGCAATATTTATCGAAGCTAATCGCCTTTTACATGATCTTTGAATAAATACAGATCTTTGGAAAACTGCATTTAACATCATCAAATGTTCATTTAGACGCAGTTTCACATATACTCATGAGATATACATAAGTGTATGTGATTAAATTGATAAATTATACTTTAAGCATTTTCATAAATAATGTTTCTCACCCTCAGAAAGAGGCAATTAGGGTCATATGGCTTAAATACTTGTTTTTTCCTTAGGAATTTAATAAAATTCAATCTAATATCCATATATCATTGCTTGCTCTAAAATTATAAATAAAATTCTATAATGATGAAATTTATCAAATATATTCTTTCCCATATGTAATAAAAGCTCCAATACTTAAGAAAAACTGCTTTATATGTAAATCTTCCTAAGTATTCTGGTTATTGACCTAACAATCACAATTGTCTCTTTCCACCTGGTAACAATATATATGTGATGCATTCAGATGTTAAAACACTTGTGGAAATGCCTGCTAAAAAAATATCAGTATATAGCCCCACAAATGTACATTCAAATTAATTAATCTGCTTTCGTATTTAACTACTCTTTTGAATTCACTCACCCACTTATAGAATCCTTGCCAAAATGCAGTTTAAAATTAAAATGATACTTTTGTAATATGAAATAATTAAAATATTTCAACACTGCCATGATTCTTCAGTTTTTAACTCAAAAAAAGGGAGGAAAAAAAAGAATGATGGAAGAAAGGAAAGAAGAAATAAATCCCACTGATTGATTAAATAAAATTAACATTTACAAGATAACATTTGTAAAATTAACAATTTCCAAAAGAAATTGAAATTAACAATTTCTAGAAATAACACTGATCCAGAATGAAATTTTAATGTCCCTGGGTAACAATTATAAATAAGAAACTAAAATGTACCCGAGCCTTAAATATTATATAATGTTGATTATACAGATTTGCTTGCGGAAATGTACCAAAGAGCAATTAAGACCATTTTAAATAAACTTTTATTCAGATTGAAAACATAACTGTAGGTTGTGTATACTCGCTCGGTGTTTAGAAGATATCATAAATTCAGTCACTTCCTCATGCCCCAGAAAATTCGAACATTTTTTAGAAAGGCTATTGCTTTCATACTATTCCTACCATGAAAAATGCTACCTTTTTTGGCTAATACAAAGAAACCACAATTAACAGTGAAACCATAAATACTTTCTGTGTTAACCACAAATGGCCTTTCCCATAGAGAAATGGCTTACATGTGTTCTAAATGTGTTTGGTTTCATTTCGTATGGAAGGAGCTGTGGGTATGTTTTTATCTAAGAAAAGAACATGGCATGCACATGCACAGCTTTCTAAAATGAGAAACACTCATTGAATTTAATCGGAGTTTTGTCTGGGCCGGAAATTCAGAATTAAGCTCCATGGGTGATGATTTTGGATTCTCTGGACAGGACTTGGGACTCTACTTGCCAAACTTTCTTAGACTCTCGATGTGACACAAGGCAGGAGGACTTCTGCCTGTGTCCTAGTATCATATCTTGTGTAACTGTGGTCGATCTCACGAATGCATAGCCTTCACACATTTCCACTGGATTATCCGTTCAGTTTGGGTCAGTCCCATACTCCACTGTCAAATGCTCTGGTTCAATCCTCTGGGTGTGCCTGTCTGTGTGTAATTGTACCTAATTTCTTGAGTATTCACTCATTATGTGAACATTAAAAAGTCTAAGGAAATCTACATATGTTGATGTTAAAAATCATTTCTCTATTTGAATATAACATGTGCAGGGTCATTTTTTTAAAATGTCCACACTCTGAGAGTACATAGGAAAGAGGTAGGGCCTCTCACAATGTGACCTTTTGCTCACTTCCATAATGGAGTCTCCTTGGAAAAGCTCTAAATGGAAATTAAATCAATTTTTGTTCTATAGATTTTCAGTGCTCACATATAAAATAAGGAAATCCAACAGAAAATTAGGAATTGTTCAGAATATTCTTTACCCAATTGAGTTTATACCTACAAAATAAATACATCTGAGCAAAAGATTCTCCCCATACAAATTATCTTTGGAAAACTTTTTGAAAAAAATGTGTCCCAATAATGATGCACCTAGTCCTCCATTTTAAGTTGATCTTAATAACTTACGGGACCAATGTAAAACATAAAAAGGCAACTTTCCTATCATTTGTAAGCTTAAAACAATAAACTGAACATTTGTTTTTTCATTCTGTTTACATTAAATGTGCTAAGAGAATCACTAGTTTTAAAAAAGAAAGCTATAATCTTCAGGGCTCTATAAGTTCTCTCATAAAAAAAAAATAAGCTGAGTGCTCATTGCACTAACCAACTAAAAAAGAAAAAATATCAGTTCAGAAAATGAATAAACTCAATTGTTTAAGTGTCACGCAGACGAACTATTGATTATCAGTTGATGGCTTTTTATAATTTGTGAATTTGTGATTAATTTAAATACAAAAATCAGTTATAAAACAAAAAGGCAGATGATCTGTGATTCAAAATTAGGATTCTGTGGTTGGTTGATTCATTTTCAGGAGGGTGAAGTTTAGAGAGGGTGTGGCAGCTTTTGCTGGGGTGGGGGTCTAGTGCCTGAAGAAAGAGGCAATGCAATTATCCACAACTGGAGGTCTTTATTTACCAGAGGAACTGTTTCCCTTTATTTTGAGCTACATGGTATACTCTAATAACACTTGAAAAGTCTTTTATTCTGCTTCCAGCCATTATCTTTTTAAAAAGTAGAATCAAATATATAAAGTCCAAAAACCTGTATTAGTCTTTGATATATTGAGAATTAAGCTTATCTGTTTGTAACCAGGGCAGTTACTCCATATTTAAAAATTTTATCAGATGTATCCTGGGCGTGTGTCATGAAAGACATTACGATTTTAATTATAGTTAAAAACTTCAAGGTAATGAAAATAAAATATTAACCTCATGAGAAAAGTTGTAAACACTTTTGGTTAATCCATGTTTCTTAAAAAGAAATTTATAATGCAATAAAAAAAATTCCTAGAAATAATTTTAGTATAACATGGTATTAAGAAGACAACTTTTGAAGTTGCTAATGAAAGAAATAACTAATTTGTCTTATTACATAATGCTCCATTTCACCATTTGAGTCAAAAATGCTTTCATAAAGATGGCAGGGAGCAGGAGACCAAAAAAACAAAAAAACAAAAAAAAACCACTTGATTTTAAATATTTAAAGATCTCTCCCTGAAAAAAAAAAAATTATCTTGTAAAACAGAACAACTATTTTTCTCCTCAATATATTTCCATCCTCAATACATTTCCATTTCTAATACCAGCAAAAGAAAACAGATATAATCACATCACCTATAACTATTTTTACTGTCACAGGAATATTAAAACAATAATATTTTACCAACAGCATCAGTCTTATAATGATGTCTTAAAAAATATACTCTCTCATCTTTTACATTCACTTATTTATGAAATAACTATGAGAAGTTCCCTTTTGAGATGATTCTCAAAATTCCCCCAAGGGTTGCCATTCGTTTTCCAAATGCTGAAAATTCTCAGGAGAAACACACTGGGTTCTTTGTCCACCTGTATCTGCTGTTTCTTAAAGTGAGACTCATGAATTACATTAGAATTTATCTCTAACACTTGCTTAAAATAAAGACTGGAATACCCGAGGTCGGGCCTGGGAATATGCATTTAACCATTCCTCCAGGGCTTGTGACACTCACAGAAGCTGGAAATACCCTAGAATGGAAGCTCTGGGAGCGCAGGGCCTTCCTAACCTGTCCTCCCTCTGCACCTGGCCCAGCACCCAGCAGAGCCCTGCGCTGAGCAGACACCGGTTTAAAGGCATAACGCTGTACCATCGCCCTAATGTCTGAGACCCACAGCAGTCCTTAGCTTCTGCCTGTGGAGGGTGGGTCCCCTCTTCCTTAAATTCCTGCAGCACACTCCATGCACCCAGTTCTTGGAAAGTGTGGGGAGCCAACGCCTTGCTTTATGTGTTACTGAAGTGAACTGCCATTCCAACTAGATGATAAATTCCTGAAGGAGGAGGTTTGGATTTGGGTTTGTTTTTTTTTTTCTTTTGCTCATTCAACACTCACTAAATATTGAGCACTCAGTCCATGCCAAATACCTATGTCTAGAACTGGATATAGAGCAAGGAATAAAACAGGTATGTTCCCAGATGTCTGGGAACTCCGTGATTCCTGGAGTGGATATCAGGAGGAATGACCTCACCACCTAGAGGGCAATTTGGACATCTTCATGGGTGTTTTTGTTAATGAGCATAGTGGTGTCAGAACATTTACAGACTACATACCTATTATTTTATTATATATTTTTATATTTCCTATGTATTATAATTATGACATTGCAGATTTTTTTAAATGATGCGTGAAGGTAGGTATTATCTGTGAATTCCGTTTGATTATTAAATCAAGCATCACAAAATACATATTATCAAAAGGGAGCATATGGTTGAAAATCACTGACCTGGTGAACATTTTAACATTAACCTGAAGATCCCCTTAACATAAGCAGAGTAATATTTTAAAGTATTTGCTTAATAGAAATGGATAACTTAATGGAAGAAGTATTGTAATTTCACCAACGACTTCCTGATTTTACTGTAAACTTCCCTTTAATCAACAAGAGTTTTCAGATAATTTTCAGATATATATATTAGTGGTCTATAGTTAAATATTATTCTACATGACAGCAGATGACCAAAAGATGTAAAGATACATCACCCATATTAGTTGGCTATGGTTAGCAGGTGTCTATCACACTGAGGACATTCTGACCAACTAGGTGATTATCTTTCTCTAAATGACTTTTTAAAAAATCAAACTGTCATGGTAATGTAGCTATATAATCTAGACTTAGCCCCATTCCAAAGGAAGCAAACAAAAACTTAAAAAAAAAAAAAAGTGAGTTTTAGCCTACAAGTAGATACATTCTTGATCTTTTCTTACACTTGCAAGACAAAGAAATAAAAATTACTCAGAAGCTATTAAAAAGCAGTAACAATCCAAGACTTCAGGAGCTCTTTCTTTCATCTGAGTGCTAAATCAGAGGGACACTAACTGAGTTCTACCTTTTTTATATGAATTGTCATGACTGTGCAAAATCTTTAAACAGTCATCCTGTTCTATATTTATACTTATATTGGTGATGAAATGCACCTGATAGAGCTCTTTGTTTGCAAATTCGAGTACAGCAGGAGAAATCAATCTTTAGCATCAGGAGAAACTCTATTAGCAAATGAAGAGTTAAAAATGACACCAAATGGCAAGTAAGTGATGACCCATAGAGTTCCAAGAAGACCCTCACTGTATAAGGAATGGCCGTTCTCACCCAAGCTGCCCCCTCTAATCAAACCTGTCTCGCCTCTTAATGAGCAGTACCCACCAGGATGCTTATAATTTGGCTTGCCAGAGTAACTACAGATTTATAGGAAAGAGGTTAAAATAAACACAAATAATTTAAAATGCATTAAGTAGGAAACGTCTCTTTTCACTAAACTATGTTGTAAATTTACGAAAAATGTCAGAAAATACTTATAAATCTTATTTTCTCCTTTCTGCAAGAAAAAGTGATGTTCATTTTGCTTAGCTCAGCAGTATGAAGAGTTGTATGAAACTAAAAACTTTTAAAAATAGTAAATAGCTTTTAGGAAACTAAAAGGTCCTGAATGTAAAAGAAATTGTATAAAGTGTGCTTTTTGAAACAATAGATGTAAGAGTTTTGATTTCCTGGGCCACAATTAATTTAATATATGCTTTAATATAATTATCTCTTTCTATATAACCAGTACAAAGCAGAAACAATAGATGTAACATATTAAGACATAGGTCTAGGACAGTGTGACATTTAGGCCATAAACATGTCCATTTGTGAAATACAGAATTACTTCCTTTAGACAGATGATGTGGAATAGAGGACAAACTCCTATACTGTATCCAGTGATGTCTAAGCCATGTCATACATAAAGTGTTCAAGATTCAGCAGGATTGGATTGATTTTCACTTATTCCAATACCTCTTCCTATGGCTATTGTTATGGTTACAAAACAGACCTACAATCCAGGAGGCAGAGAGATTGCAGAGCGCCGCTGAACAACTTATTCTTTGTCAGAATGGTGCAGAGAACTGGAAACTTTGGGAAGTCTATCAACTACAGTGAGTCCCACTTCAGCTCAGTCCACCATTCTGCCTGCTTCAGCCCAGGACTTCCAACCCCTTCCTTTCCTTCCTTCCCTGGGAGGATAATGAGAGAAAGAGGGTTATGTATTTCCATGCCAGTTTCCTGAAAAAGAGAAAAAATAAGAACAAAGGAGAAAAGAAGAGGTAGATCATTGGCCCTATTACACCCCCAGCTTAGATTGCCCTGACCGCAGAGGCAGAATCCCACTGCTTCAATGGGGACCCAAGGACAAAAGATGGCCCATCAAGGGTCTTTGTATCCTTACCCACCACAGAACCCTGGTGAAGGGCAATAGTGTCCCTTGCCCAGCAGCTGGGCATGGGGGCGGGGGTGGGACCCAGGCTACACTGTGTTAGGAGGAGCTATTGCACAAAGAAGTCCTCATTCCCCCAAACACGTGTATTCCTGCAGAGGAAAAATTTAAAAACGTAACCACCTTGTCCAGGGTTGAGCAAAAACATGTTGGTTTTCACTGTCAGCTAGAAAGTCGCTGAGGCTTCAAGCCCCACATTCTCCTCGTCTTTAACCTCACCCCTGCCACTTTCTTCCTCACGCTCTATAGTGGATATCTAAAGGTTCTTAAGTCCAGTTTTGCTTGGTACATCAACTTAAATCACTTCTCAGGGAAGCATCTTCCTAAAATGGCTCCCCGGTCATAAATCCTGTGCTTCCTCTTTTATAACACTCGATGCACCTGTATTTATTCATAGTTTATCTTTCCTGAGAGACTGCAGTTCCGTGAGAGCAGAGACCATACTCATATGGATCACCACTAGATTCCCAATGCCTATTCCTTGCATGGCATAGGTGTTAATGAAATATCAGTTGAGGGAATGAATAATAATTTAGCACCAATTGATGGCAAATATTTTCTGTCATAGGACTCTGTACTAAATTCTCCAAACAATGAGTCATGCATGGATGATATGGACTGACCATGACATTGCCGTAAAGACCAAACCCTACCAAGTTCTCTGGGTTCATCTTTCACCAGATTTCTTTTGCTGTGCACTATCCTACCACACTACTCTCTCAGCTCTCTGCATGCCCCATAGATTCCTTTACCACCACGGGTGTGTTAAGGGGCTATTTTGTTTGAAATGTTCTTCCCACCTCCATCTTATGTCTGTCCTATATGGTCTTTCTCATGGTCAAATTTTGCATTTATTTCTATGACCTTTCAATTCTCCACCAGATTGTCCTTGAAACTGGGACAACATTTCCTCATGCTATTATATCCCAATGCCTAGCACAATGTAGGCACCTGATAAATATTGCTGCATGATTGAATGAATGAACAAACAAATATATTCTACTGTGACAAAATAATCCAAATGAAACTACCATCTCCTTTTTGACATTTATTGCAATATTATCTTTGGCACTGTAAATTCTTCCATTCCTTGCAAAGATGAAAGAAAGCTAAAAACATGCCACCTCTTTCATAATTTTTCTTCTCTACCAAGCCAAGAATTTTCCACAGATATAATCAGATTTACCAATTCCTGGATTTCTCCAAGAGTATGCCTTGCCTATGGGAAAGGTTCGTCCTTGCATCTGTGGCTTGGGCATATTATTATAACCTTGTGTTGTAGTCTGTCATGCTCAGTGGTCCTTGATATTAGTTCTTAGCGGATATAAGCTAAATTACTGCTCCTTTAAAAATGGGTCCTAAGGACTAGATCCAGACTATTTGTTTAAGAGCTGTATCAGGCCAATGTATTCAAAAATACCTAAATTACTCACGTTTTATGGGAGGCCCACTCTCCCTCTCTTATATGCACAGCCTCATTGCTCCCCACTGCAGGGTGGATGATTGGAATTGGTATTTTGATTTCTTGTCTCAAAATGGTAAGGCCTGACGTCACCTCTCATCAGAAATATCTAAAATTGATTTCTTAAGATGGAATGAAAGCAACTTTATGGATTACACAATGGAGGGCTAGCCACTGAAGCAGACTCAGAACGAATAGATAAAAATTTACTTTGCTTCATCTCAGGAGCCCTCTGGGTGTTAGCCACTTGATGGTATGCAGCTCGTTTGCTAGCATGCCTGTATTTTTGCTGTTTTTAAACCACAGGTCATCTTAAAGTAGATATAATTAGTTAGTCAATCCAACAGCCTTTTTGCTGATCTGGGCCCGGTTGTGACAGAATACGTGGGAAATTGACTTTGGTCACCAAACCCAAGCTATTCAAAACTGCTGATGTGCCAGACGCAGGTTTACTTATAGGCATACGTCAGAGGCACACTGTGTGCTCTGGCTCCCAAACAGAAGGGTTTTAGATTTGTTGGCTCCCTAGCTTGCAATTTAAACCCTGGAACAAAAGTATTCTTCTGGGTAGTGTGGGTGCAGTGTTTGCAAGCTTTAAGTTGTTTAAGCTGAGTTGCCCCACAAGGCAATTACTGGCACGATTTCACTATCTTTCTGTTCTTTTGATGTGGCATTCATTTTGTTTGACGCATTTGCCTAATTTAGGAGGTACAGTGATTCTGTTAGGATTACCCCTGAACCCTCCTACGTTTGGGGAATGGGTAGTCTCTGTGCAAACCACAGAGCCCACTGCATAAACTGAAACCCTAAAAAAAAAGGAGAGAGAGAGAGAGAGAGAGAGAGAAATTGTACATCTAGAATAATGGAACCCACATCTATGGAGGAAAGCTGACGTCTGCAGATTATAGATAGGATCTTACCCCTTCTTGAGGTAGCGCACTTTGGCCTCCTTCTCTGATGAGACTCATAAGTAAATGTTTTGAACAAAAACAGCAAAAGAAAACAAAAAACACTCTGCTTTTAGATTGACAGTTGAACGGTGTTATCGGCAGCTCTGTGCCCTTATTATTTGAACTGATAAAGATCTCATGGCCATGAGGAAACATCTTCCAAGTGTGAACACACAAGTCTTCATCTGGAAAAGAGTATGCCAGGTGGGTCTCAGAGCTACATGAGCAGAAATAGAAGCAAGGCCTAAAGAATGAGCCAGCCTGCCTACAGCAACAGGTCGGTGCCTGCTAGTTCCCTCGCTTTTACATTACATCAGGGTTGAGCCTTGGTGAAAATCTCAAGTCCCGTGGGCACTGGAAGAAGAGAGGCTTTTAAGCTGCCTGACAAGGAGGCTTCAACATGGAAGTGGGCCATACTGATGCTCAAAAATAGAGTTGCATTCGAAGATCAATAAAGATCATTCCTTAGGTACGAATAAAGACAACCTTTTTTTTTCCCTTTTCAATGAAACTTTATTTTTGGAAAGCAAAGTGTGGACAGACTTTTAAAACAAGTTATAAGAAATGAACCCATTTTCTTGATCTATTTTAAAACAATCCACTTTGTTTCATTGGATTTGTACTAGCATAAAACTTCAACTTATTAATCTAAATTTTATTAATATCCCAGCAATGAGAGTCAATATTCATATGTTAAACAATTGTGCACCCTTTAATTTGGGGCATGCATATTATTATTTATACGATTAATAACAATGGCCCCAAACATGAAAAGTTGGCTTTTCTTTGCAAAGTCATTTTCACATTGTCAGTACTAATGCTATCACTCGGGATAATCTCTTTCTTTTTAAACAAACCTTTGCCTCAAAATATCTACTGATATGCTACTGATACGAATTCAGGAAGCATGGAGTTAAAGAAGTTGGCTTTCTTTTTTTTCTTAAATCTGAACAATTGGAATCAGCAGTTTGCATTATTTTAAAAATGAATGCTTAGAATCAGCAATTTTCTTGGTGTTTTTTTTTTTTTTTAAAGATCTTGAGGGTTTTTTTTATTTAAAGTGGAAAACTACATTAAGTGCAAGGCAGTCAACAAAGAAGCAGCCATAAAGCCTAAGTATTCCTAGAGTTATAAAATATGTCCATTGTGCCAATTCCACTGCCAACAATGAAGTTTTAAGCATTAATATGCCTTCATTGCAGTTTTAATGCCTTAATATTGACTCTATAGCTCTTTTGGGTAATTTTGCTTTCTCTGGTACTTGAAAGGTGATGATGTCAGCGTTCTTCGCACTGATTCATATGCAGGTTGATGAAGCTGAGTTATTTATTGAGTTCCATTATATTTTCTATAAACATTAGTTCTCAATAAACAGAGACATTTAGCCGAGGGTTTATTTATTAAATAGGTACTGTACAGATGGTTTTGCCACACATGATGTGCTGCAGAGGATATTACTCAGGAATAATCAGCTGTGTTATAGCTTGGCTAAATTAATAAGATGATAATGATGAAATTGATGCTTTTGAGCTAGGCTTGGTAAATGGTTTTTGCATAAACAAACTGATAAATTTGAGAAGCAATTACTTGCTTGTCAAAGATAAAAACACAACAGGGCCCATTTATAGTTAGGTCCTATTTATTTTTAAAGATTGTACCAGATTTTATGTTTAATACGCTGCAATTAAAAAATAATACTTAAATGAAGAATAAAAAAAAAAAAAACACTAACTTTCTGAGTCTCCTTCAAATCTGAAAAAGCAGCGTTGCTTGATTAGACACCAAGCAAACTTTTTTGCTGCATGTGAAGGGAGAATCTATCCGACAAAAGACAGGGTAATACTCTACATATATTTTTTAATCATAGAGGCATGTTGCAGAAATAGTTGCCTGACAACTCCCTCTACTCCGATTCATCCCCTTCCCCAAGCACACAAATACACACTTAATAAGGGCCCTCAAAAAACTTTTTAATCTGGTTCCCAAATAGCAAAGGAGATGCTTAACCTAGCTCACAGTGTTCTATAAATGGTACAGCATTCATCCATCCTCTTCACCCAGATTGTCCAATGTTTACTTGGAGCCTGAACATGAAAAATACATGCCTATTGATACAATTTACTGATACAATTTCATTACATAATGCTAACTTTTTGTATTATAAAAGTCAGAAATGAAGTCCAAGAACAGGGAAGTGTTAGCTTCCCTCCCCAGCTTTAGCGGAATTTTTTTTAGAATTCTGATGAAATCACACCCTGAGGGGCCACCTTTTAGACCCGAACATGAGCTGCATATCGAATATATAGTTTACATCTGTTTGTGCATGTGTGTATTTTAACCATGAAAGAAGAATGCTAACCTACAGAGGCCATCTCTATATATCTGACAGTATCTTATCAAAAGCTCTTTCATACTAAATGACAGGTTTCATTTTTCTTCTTCCCAAAGAGTTTATGATTATCAAAGATAAGTTATAGCATATTTTTATTACTCGGGTATATTTACTGGTATGTACAATGAACTTAGTAGTCATACAGGAAGAGAATCATATGCAAAAATAAATATTTTAATTCTAGATATTGGGATGCCAAACTTTTGTAACTGCAATACTTTTTTTTAAGTTAAGCGATAGGGGCAGACACCATCACTCTTCAAAAGTATAGGAAGAGGTCATCAGCTGTGAGATGAAATCAGATACCTGTTTCATTAAAATAGCCACCTTCTTTATCTTTTTAAAAGAGTACTTTGGCGTCCTTCATTTAAAAGTATGTTAGTTGAAAATAAATTAATGCTGTGACTATTAAATGTAAGCCACCGTGTTGGAATGGGTATTTTGCATTTTTTGTTTGTGTGAAATAAGTGAGTTACAGCAAAATACTATGTATGTGCAGAGTAGAAATTCTATCCCTCTGAGCAGCTCAAAATCAAGATATTTTTCTTCTCAAAAATTGCCAATAAAAATAAAAATATAATGATCACAAATAAGAATCAGCAGGATTATTTTTAAGATGCATAACAGGTGTATATCACAGAATTCATAATATATTGGTCTGATAACAGAATACCTAATGATTTGTTATAAAACTTCAGTTGTGATTTCCTCCTCCTGGTTAATTGGAAACAACTGCTCCCCAGGACTAATTACAACTCCATCAAAAAGAAAGGCGAGCACAAATATGTCTTAAGGGAACGTGAAAACTTTGAAGGTGAGGCCCCATAAAATGAATTAAGGGATGAAATTTAAAACCATTCTATGAGCTCTGCCTTCTAAAGACTGTTGCAACGAGCATCAGGGAACCAAATCCAATGAGATTTTTAGTGATGATATCAAGAGGCATGAAAGCATAACATATTGAGATGCTTTAGATCGCGAATCCTATCGATCAGCTGACAAATTGATTTATTGTGAATAGAAATTCTATGTTGGATCTGCACTGTCATATGCTTTACTGAAAATAATTTTTGGTAAGTGCTCAGCAGAAACTTCTGCTGCTTGAAACTAATCTGAATTATCTAACGCAGCACTAATATGAATGTGAACTCTGCACAAGCTATAATCTTGGTAGGAATCTTGCCTTACAAGATGTACCATTTGGCTTATAAATGAACATATTCTTTTTTTTTTTTTTTAAGATTTTATTTATTTATTTGACAGAGAGAGAGATAGCGAGAGCAGGAACACAAGCAGGGGGAGCGGGAGAGGGAGAAGCAGGCTTCCTGCCGAGCAGGGAGCCCGATGTGGGACTCGATCCCAGAACCCTGGGATCATGACCTGGGCTGAAGGCAGACGCTTAACGACTGAGCCACCCAGGCGCCCTGTAAATGAACATATTCTAAACTACCTGTAAAATTAAAGAATGAATGAGGGCAATGGTCCATCAGTGTTTCTCATTCTGCTATTAAAGATTGCAGCATCTGAACTGATTTGCCCTGGTTTCAAATGTCTGTGGTCCTATGTCACAAACCTGTATATCTGATTTCCCCTTTCCTTTGGTAAATACTCTGCTATGGTGACTCCACATAAAACACAGCACACTCCTGACAACTCATACAAGAGTTATTTGTTTCTGATACTAAGAGGATTTGTAAAGATTTGCTATTTGGGTGCTTGATAGTCTAATGTTCAAGACAAACATGTATAATGTTAAACTAAGGAAATACATCGCTGCAAATGACAACATGAAAACTGTCCTATTTGTGAAGGTGTTTCTAACCAATATTCAGGTGACAGACTTTTTTTCTCATAAAATTCTGTAAATAAATACCCTAGTCAAAATTCACATGCAGAGGAAAAAGCATTTTACTAGTCAAAAATCTTAAGTAATTTTAGAATTTTAAAATTTTCTTCAGTCTATGTACTTTATCACATATTTTTGTCAACATATACTAATTTATATTCACCATTTGCTACATTTAATAGTCCTATTTAAAACTTTAGTAATTTATTCACGTGAATAATCAAAATAAGAATCAAATTAAGCTCTCTTTTTCAGACATTTTGACAGCTATTTTTAGGTTTACAATTTAAAAATAGTACTTTAAAAAATTTTTTTGGGATAAATTATATTTTGAAAAAAGCAGAACACTTGGGAACATTTACCTGGTTCTAATATATATGAGTAAAACATTTCTAATATATTTATTTGCAGTACCAAAATATAGTCATGGTTTTTCTTATGTATGAAATTCTCCTTTTTGTCTTAAGCAATTTCAATGGTTAGGATAGTCAAAATCATGGTCATTAAATTATTAAATTATTAATTCATGTGAAATGAATAACACTGGATTTAGCAGTGACAAGACTATAAACTCTAACAGAAAACACAGAAATCCCCCCCTTATAACACACACCGGAGCAGGCTCTCAGTTACAAAGCTAAATTATACCGATTACAAAGCAATTGTGTAGGATGGCTTGCATGGATTGGAACACTAAGCAACCATTCAAAATGCAAGTGTGAGAATTTCAAAGGCACCAAATAGAATAGAATTACAAATTCCTACCACTCTGTCTCTTAAAATCTGTCTCTTTCATACTTACTCCTCACTTCATTCCTACCTGTCAATATATGTCTCCAACAGGCTAAGAATGCATTCATTCATTCACTCACTGTTTCTTTCTTGTGTTTACTTTCTGAGTACCTAATATGTGCCCTACAGGGTACCAAGTGCAGGGATGCTAAAATGAATCAAGCAAGGGTCCCATTCGCAAGGAGCTCAGAACAGTGGGGAAGACAGAACAGCAGAGTTAAGAGGCTTGTATCCCAATACAACCGAGTTAAATATGTCATGGAAGAAAATGCATCGATGGGTAGCCATTGAACCAAGATGCTCAGCAATTTTATGCACATAAGGACAAAGGTATCATAAATGCAGCAAGAAAACCTGGAGCACAAAGAAGTCCACAGATGAACTGATGAAAGAATAGAGTAGATACCCAAGCAGATGTTCTTTCAACTCAGAACGTGTTCCCTGGGATGCAGAACAGAAAAGGAGACCACAAGTCCAGTTCTAAAACATAAAGTGGGAGTAGAAAGGGAAATAAGAGAATGATGATGGACAAATAACTAACATTTCTTTCAGTATTGGAAATGTCTAGCTCTTCTGAAAATATTCTTCTTCTAGTAGTAAGTATTACTTTCTGCTTATATCCCCAAAGACTTCTTTATCTGAAGCGGGGGAATTTTCCATCATCTGTTGTTGGAAAGGAAACTCTTGAAGGGCAGGACAATAATAATTTCTCCTCTCCCCTGACTGATTCCTCTGCTTCTCTGCTGAGACTCCCATTAGGGGTGCCAATTAGTGCCAATTGTCATGATGTTTTGAGATGTAGACACCTGTCTTCTAATAACTGGACTGAGACCACTGACTCATTTCACACAGACCATCAAACAGACATCAACTAGTAATGGCCTATATTTACTACCAACCTGGGCTCAAGCCAAAGCCTTCTCCCACAGAACTGTGTTAGCATTCCTGAGGACAAGTTCAATGTGTGTTCACTCCCCTCCAATAAATGGACCAATGGCTGTCTCAGTAAGTGCCACTAGACAATCATGGCTCCCTCTAATTATCTATGCTACCTCCATATTTGAACTTTGTAGAGTCAGCCTCTCCTAAGCGAGTATTTTTAATACCCATTGAAGTGGAATGCAGATTAAGATTCATGTACAATTTTTTAATATAGAAACTAAATTTGCATATTCATGTCCCACCATAAGATGAGGAGGTAAAGAAGGCCTGCTCTATGTTAAATTCCAAGAAGAAAAATAAACAGTATCAACATCAGGGATGCATGAATTCTATATAAAGTATTTTATAACCATCTGCATATTGTAGTTCTCCAAAATAATCTTTAAAGTAACTTTAAAGTACTTAAGTAGAAGTAGATTCTCCTATTCCCATATATATCTTCAGACTTTAAAGGGGGTCTATGTTTCTTTCTCAAATGTAAATCAAAATTATCTAAAACACAAAAGAAAAAAATGATTTAGAGACAATGACAGAATTCAAAGAAATTAATAAAATCCTAAATAAATACAGGTTAAGGAGAAATAATCTTTAGCTCCAGTTATAAGAAATAGGGTTGAAGAAGTAAATCAGGGTCAGTCCTTAGTCCTTAGAGGGCTAAAGGATTTGTTGGGAGGGGTGTGTTTCAGGGAATCTAGTCTAACACTGTAAAGTATACATGTGGAAGAAAGACTGGAGGCAGGAAGGGCAGTTAGAAGATAGTGACAATTGTACAGCTAAAAGCTAGGGGATATTTCAAAGAGATTGTTGGTTGAACAGAAGAATCAGGAGACTGTAGATTTAGAAGTAATACAAACTTTTAATTGATTGGCAGAGGAAGCAAAGAGGGAAAAATGATAAAGTTGACCCCACGCTGTGCCTGGATGCCTAGAAGATGAGTTAGTAAGAAAAAAAGAATTTTTTTTTAAGACACAGGAGGCACTGATGCAGGGGGAAAATGAGCTAAGTGGGAATAATAGTCATTTCAAAGAGCTGGAGGAACGAGCAAGTGCACCTATACTTCCATCTACTTTGAGAACCATCCGAGGGATGTAATAAGGAAACACAGAAGGTGGATGAAAATGCAAGAGACTGCAGAGCTAGAAGAGAAAAAGATACAGATCCTTAGAAATACAACCCAGTCCCCACCCTCAGAAGCACACTGTCTGACCACGAAGAGAATGATGTATCTTCATAACAAAACCACAAGAGAGAGAGTGTTAGCATGAGGGGTAGGTTAGAAACACAACATTTAAATATGTATTCATTTATTCTCTATAATATATATCTAACTAATTTTACTATCCCAGAATTTTTGGAATCCTGAGTCATGAAAGCTGAAAGCCTCAAGTCACTACGGAGCAGTGACTCTCAAATGAGGATAGCTTTGTTCCCCAGGGCATATTTGGCAACATCAAGGAACGTTGTTGGTCATCACAACTGAAAATTGCTACTGGCATCTAGTGAGCAGAGGCCAGGGATGCTTAACAAACACCCCACAAGGTACAGGACAGTGACCCACAACAAAGAATTAGGGGGTCCAAAATATTGACAATGGTGATGTTGAAAAACCCTGCTATAAAGTTACTTTGGCACTTTGATTAGTATTTTCGAAGGTACTTGACCAGTAATGTTCACCATTGAGATGAGCTAATATATGTACCTGACTTTGATTCCTTAAGACAGCCATTCAAGAGACAAAGAAGACACCAGAATTTTCTAGGGTTATTTCTACCATAAAGCAATATTTATGGCAACTGGGACAAGTACATGGTTTTAAGCATGCATTTAAAATTTCAGGTACTTAAAATGTCCAACATTTTCTGGTGTGACTGTGTTTTCTAAGTTTCTATTTTCCAAAATTCTATTAACCAGTTCATCCTTCACAGTTCCAAGCTATGAAAATGTTAAGATAACTTAGTAGATACCAAAACTGACCGTGGCTGACTCCATTGCTAACTTTTCTCTTTAATACCATATAACCTCTCCAGCACTTAAATTCCGGCACACCCTGCCTCCTTGTTTTGTTATTTATGTCCATGGACCTCTGCGAATACTTATCCTGCTTTTCTGCAGATTTTGTTTTGGCAATGCTGCTATCATCGCGTAAGACTGCCTTCATCTAGGCCCTCTCACAATGAAGTCAGTCACAGAACTACCTCACATCTGTGATTTATTGCTCCCAAAGGGCTTCCATGAGATCATCTCACTCTTTGCAACAGCCCCGTGATGCCATGTGGAACTTCATAGCCTGTGTCAAGAATTATCACCATGTTGGGAGCAGAGAACTACAGCTTAGCAATGCTACTGAGGGCTGCAGTCAGACCCAGAACCCCAGTTGACTGATCCTTGGTCCACTCAACCACATCGCCTACCTGTCAGATGACTCGCTCAGAACGCCTGATACGTCTTGCTCCTACCTCCAAGTTCCATGTTCATACAGTTCATCGCTGTGTCTACATCTCATACTGCACTAGAGTAGGCAAAATAAAATGTCTTTTTGTTGATAATGCTGTTAAAGTTGAAATAATAGACTGCTTCGATGAACAAGATTTTGATGACCATACTTCTTCTGGACAGACACTTCACCTAACCATTCAGATAAGGCTAAACGACCCTGTTTTAGCCCACCTTTCATTCCCTGGTAGCATGAAACACAGAATTTTAAGGAAAAAAGTTAGGTTACTGGCTTAAAATATTAAATGGGACTAGATTCTGTTTACATACATGGATTTCTTTGTTGGATATTCACAGATGTGTTTATGTGTGAGAGAGAATTCTGCCCACATTATGTCACTATTTGCTTCCACTGCTAATAAGAGAGCCCCTTGGTCATCATGTTTCCCAGTTTCTTTCCCTCTGTACCACCACCAACACCACCGCCCCTTGACATGTTGGCAAACTGACAGGCAGTGGAGTCAGTTGTCAACTTACAGTTCTGAAATGTAATGAGAGGTGACCAGACATTAGATGGGACCCCCTCTGAGTGACACATGGAAAAGTGGGAAATGTTATTTGTAGCTGATTAGAACTCATGAAGAAAAAAACGTAGGTTAGAACCACAGAAAGAAACTGAGAGTTCATTTTTCCGACAAGCTCACTTCCGACTGAGAAAACTGAGCCCCAAAGAAGAAAACCTTCAACAAATCTAAATCATGGCCATTGCAAACGTATTTTTTAAATGGTGAGACTATCTCCTGTCCATTCACCTCTGAAAATGATCTTACTTTCTAAAGCACCAATTTCTGTGTTTTGTTTTGTTTTGTTTCTGTTGTTGGTTCTTCTTTCTCAGTGCTCTACATTTCTTGTGACTCATCCCTGAAGGGAATTATTTGTGTTCATTTGACGTTCAGTCTACAACTTTCTTCCTAGTGTTAAATATGTGAGCTCCGGGACTACCTAGATGTGCCTCCCACTGCCATCACTTAATAAGGGAGAGATGCTGGACTAGAGACTGAAGCTCCCTGGCCTCCATTTCCTCCTCTTTAACATAGTAATAAAGTTGTACCTACTTCATAGATGTTTGGAGAGAATAAAATGAGACTCTGTGTGTGTGCGCACGCACGCGCACACACACATCCATGTGCACACACATACACCAAGACATCCATGCCCAGCACTATGCCAGGCACATAATAAATGCTCATAAATGTCAGCTATTATTTCTAAGAATAGTTCCTTTAATTACCAAAATCCTGGCTATTCAATTAAATTCAATAAAGAAATATTTGTCACAAATCAAGCCACCTCATGGGTCACTATGTCTCTGCGGCAAGTAGAAGCGACACAAACATGATGGGTAGGATGGTAACTATTTATTGACCTGCACAGGGTGCCAAACATTGTGGTCAGAGCTTTTACTGCTTCATCCCATCTGCCTCTTAAAACCATCCAACCCTGTCCTTTTTCAGTTGAGAAAACCTAACCAGGTCTGAGAGAGATGAAGTGACTTGCCCAAGATTACTTGGAGACAAGACAGGAAATAAAAGGTATCTGACGCCAAAATCCTTTGCATCTAAACCACTTTGCTATTTTCCTTCTCCAGAATGTGCCCAGCTCTGGAGAGTGCACAGTACACAATAGCAAAGTGGAAGCAGCCCTCTGACCCAATTCTCTTCTCTCAATTGTCTGAGACTTGGATCTCTGACTTACACCACTGAGTGATTGTAGTACGTGTCCCACCCAGTCTGGATTTTAATTTCAGACTTTCATCACATGTCTTCTCTTGCCATTGTAGATATCTTCATTTCTGTGCCATTTTATGAAAAACGATTCGAAACAAAAGCAGTCAAAACTCATTATAGGTACACGCAAGAATTGGATTTTTTTAAGCTCACCAATTTTATGCTATCCACACAAAAGAAAATTAAGAAATTTTCTCAATGGCTCACTACTTCCAAAAAAATTCTTTCTGTCACATTCATATATGCTGAATAATAATATTTATAGAAATAACAATGCTCCAATAAATAATTTGTATTACTTTTCTTCTGGTTAGGAATATTATGTGTGTGTGTGTGTGTGCATGTGTGCGCGCGCGTGCGCGTGTGTGTGTGATATGTATTCGCCTTTTATATAGCCTCTAAATAAAATTGGAGAGTATCCAATCCAGGAAGCTCTAATGTCAATCTTTATTTTACAAGCGCCAAAATGTGTATCACAAGAAATTGTCATTCATCATGACACTTCACATGTACTGCATTGTTTTAATAGAAAAATCTAAAGTTTCATTATGTTAATGTTGAGCAATGAAAATAAAACATCATAAAAAAATAAGCACTTTTTGGTGATTGGCTATAGCAATTTTCTGTCAGCTTCAAGCACAATAAAAGCACACTGAATGGAAATAGAGCAAATGCTAGGAATCCAGCAGCACCAAAAATGCTTTACCAGATCCCTGGAAATCTAGTGTTAGTAAGTGTCATCCCAAATAAACGACAATTTACCCAGTAAATTATGTAATCATTTAATCGTTTCAGAGAAGAATTTTTGGAGTCTTCCTATATACCAATGCTAAAAGCAATCCATCCAAATAACATCTCTCATTCAAAGTGATAGAGTGACTTGCTTAAAATTTAATAACTGATTTAGGTCAAGTTCAAAATAGAGGAACACTACTCTAGAGGAGTAAATGCAACACAGAAGCTCATCAATAAATTTGTTGATTTTTCTCTTTTGTAGGCAACACAAATATAGAATTGTCCTAGCACATGATCATTGTGCAGACAAAGAAAAAAATAGCCACCCATACAATACTGCTGTGAATGAGCCTAAGTATTTTCTGTATCCAGACACATATTTACTGGGCAATTAACTAAAAATGTGGATTGATACAAGCGGGAAGTGTAGAATTGGCTTGATATAAAATATGTTAATCTTAGGAAGTAAACTATTTCTTCTTAGGTGTCAGAACTTCCACGTTTAGAAGACTTTACTTCATTCATATTTTTTCCGCTCTACTTTTTTTCTTAATACTCCTCTATTACAGCAATTCTCTTTGCAATGAAACAAAAATTTGTCACGCAATGTAGTGGGCTAACCAAAATACAATATATATCATATGATAAACCTATAATAAGTGATCAATAAATATTTATCAAATTGAATGACATTTAATACTTTTATATAAAAATCCCCCGGAGCAGACCGCTCTATAAATAAACTACACACCCCTATAATGTACTAACGTACATCTATTCATTTACAAAGCACTCAAAAGAAAGGACATACAGACTAGGTATCAAGCCAACACTTTTCATTTATCAAGAGATTATTCAGGTAATAAGATTTATAAAACATTTTTTAGGAGATGATTAAAGATGTTTTAATTCGGCTTTCCTAAGTCAAACAAGTACATTATTCTTGAATACATTCCACTCTTTGATGAAAAATATCTTGGAATCCTGGTCAGTTTCACTAAATTTTATCTATTTTGTGTCAAAGAGCTTAGATTTTTCCCAAACCCTGTCTTTGTAAAATTCTGATTTTCCTCTACTATTCTAATTCCTTTATATTCTAGAACAGTAACTATCCAATAAAAGCAAAATCTGAAATGATTGCCCAAACTGGCTTCATAACACCTCTTTTGGTACATCTAGTTTTAGTTTTGCCTTTTGTTAATAGCTGATGGGCATTTTGTCGAAGACTTGAATAAACGTCCACTTCTAGTTAGGGTTTATAAGAAGTAGGGGTCTGTAACATGTTCTATATGTTTTACAATACACTGAATTGCAAGATACCTGCATGTTCTCAATCTTCTGAAAGTATCCATGTTGTTACCAACTTCAAAGCCTGAGTAATCCTGATTAGTTCTCTTACATTTATTTTATAGGAATGGATACTTTCCATCTCCAAGAGGGCAAGCATTACCTATCCTATGACAGGTGACCTCTTCCCAAGAGTTCATATGATCTGCAGGAAAGAAAAATGAGTGTCCTCCTTACAAGAGTCCTAGGATTTCTTGTGGTTTTTCAAGACCCCCTAGATCTTTTCCATCCCAGTGCTCCAGCTTCCCTGATAGCAGAGGCAGGTCTGTGGCCGCCCCTCTGGCCCTGCCCACACCCTCGGCTGCACCCTCTGCCTGAGTCCACACGGGACTCTCTTTGTCCTGTCGTCTGCACCGACAACAGTCACCCAACTGTTTGGGGAAAGTGCTAGACTGGAGCTGCGTGCATATCAGTGAAATACTGTTGAATAGTGCCTAAGGAGATAGAAGAACATTATTTTAAATTATCTCGATCATAAAATCCAAGTGAAGATTTGGCAATATAGAAGCAAAAAAAAAAAAAAATGTCAAAACCAGTTATTCCTTTTAAATAAAAACAAAAATGAGAAACAGTAACTATTAGAAATCCCACCTGGTGCTTTTCCTGTGTTAATGATGCTTCTTAAATTGCATGTGGGTAAATGGTAATTTTGTCTCACACCATTAAAAACTAATGGAACCCTTGATGATAAGAAATGCCATAGCTAGCTTGTTGGAAAACGTTTAATTAATAAAGTAATAAAATTATTGTAAACTAGTGCAGTTTCAGGGAGAATTCAATGGGATATAAAACAGATAAAAGATCCTAGAGAGTTTGTATAGGAAATAAACATTACTATATAAAATGCCATATAAAGTTAAGGGGGTTTGTGTGACATGGAATTAAAATTAGCTATTACACTAATAAAAAAGAATTATTCTTTCAGGGAAAAAAATGCTACAGAACACAACTTATAAAAATCTATTTTTAATCATCCAAGAAAGTATCTCAATTATAAAAAAAAAAGGGGGGGGAAGGTTATTGTATTATTCCATAAACTGGAACTCAGAATTTAGGCATTAGTATACTAACCCAACCTTAAAATGATCAAACAATTGGTTACAATGAAAACAATAAGTCATTCTCCTATCTTTTTTTAATGGAGGTTAATTCTTTAGATTATCTCTTACACTTTTCCCAGTATACTTTACATTTTGTCAGACCTTGGAATTTGCTCAAGAGTCCCAAATGAAAAAGATTCCAAAATGTCTTTTGTCATTCATTTGAGGGTAAAGCACAAAATAATGAATATTCTAATGTCAGCCCAGTTTTAACTTGATTCTCTAATATAGTGTTGATTCTTTTTTAATTCTCTTATCCTCCTTAGCATTATATTACTCAAAGACTAACACTATAGTTTATAAAGGATACAAATTTAATGTCCTAACAAACATTAGTAAAATTTGGGATCTTAAGTCAAGAAAAAAATCTCAATAAACAAATGGATTTTAAAGCTTAAATTACCAGTTTCCCAGTGATAGTGAAAGTTGACATTAGTGTTCTCTCTCTTCTCGGTGCTTATAGAAAAAATACTGATTTTTAGTATTTCCTAATTCAAGTTTCATGTACTCATTCATGTAAGCTTGGATGCATGCATTCTTTAATTCATTCCAAAAATATTATTAAGCAACTTCTGTGTTCTAGGTGCTGCCACGGGGGGGACACAGCATAGAACAAGACAGATCTCCCCACCCTTGTACAATTTGTAGCCTAGTCCTTATTTCCATTTTATTGTGAAATTAAACAAGTTTCTCCTTCCGTTAAAGGCCATCCCGCAGTCATTTGCAATTGCCTATGTTTTCTATTAGTAAGCTCGGTAATTATTTTTTAGTTCTTCACATGATCTTTTATCCCTAGGTTTTTTGGCTTTAATGAAGACTTACTCTACTTATAATCTTGAGGAAGGAGAAGCCTCTCTTAGCAAATCTCTAAATCGTAAATTGTAAGGAAAAGTTTGACTTTAACATATGAAGAGCTTTTCATAATCCATAAACAAATGGATCACAACAGAAAATTTAGCAAAGAACTTTAACAAGTAATTTGTAAAAGAGAATATGTAAAAGAACGATAAGCATCAGATAAATAGCATCATTAAAAAGAAAAGTTATCCAAGTTAAAGTAGTTATGTTTTGTTTTGTTCTTCCTAATTCCTAGAGAAAGAAAAATCAAAAGTTGATTACACTAAGGTAGGTAACAGTATGTGGAGAAAAGTGCTTAGCGCAACTTGAGGTGTTAACTTGAAAATATTTACCCAAATTTAAAATATATGCAAACTTTGAAGCAACAGTTCTACTTTAGAAATTTATTTAAATGAAGGAATGGAAAAAATAATAAATAAATAACTATGTACCAGGATATTCATAGCAACACAGTTGAAAATTTAGGGGAAAAAACTAAGAAGGAATGCGATGGAAGAAATTAGATATATGTAAAATAATACAAAGGATAGCTACTTATATATTTACATGGAAACATGTTCATGACATCGGTAATTGAAAAAGGCAGATTACAGAAACTATGTGTAATATGATAGCATTAAAAAAATACATGCGTGTTTATCTGGAAGATATCCCCGAAACTTTAACCATTGTTTCCAGTGATGGAATCATGGTAGACTCTATGGCACTTTTGATTTTTTATTTTATATATTTTTCTTTTGTTTCTCTATTGTTCGCAGTGAACATTTATGAAGTTTGCAAACACAAAGGTAAATACTTTCCCCTTTAAAAAAATGTAAAAGCCATTCTACTCTCAAAGATGCAAAGACCAAACAGACCTGTCCGGGTCAGTTCTCAGGATACCAAAGCCAACTGGCTAGTGTCAAAAAAGTGAGGTTTCTTTGGCTTTTTTAGTGAGTTTGAAGTATTCACGTTTCATAATTTATGAAAACTTTCAAATTTCTAGGATCAAACATAATCCCTGGAAAAAGAAAGGAAATGCCTGACATTTATATCAACTTTACACACTTTTCTGTAGCATGGGGAGGAGCATCCTTGAGAATTCAGAGCATTTTCATTTCAGAATTGCATTAGCATTTGTATATGGTTAATCATGAGTCATAGAATATAAATGGAGGCCTAGGATTTGTTTTTAAGATTTTATTTATTTATTTGAGAGAGAGAGACAGAGATAGCAAGAGAGAGCACGAATGGGGAGGAGAGGGAGAAACAGGCTCCCAGCTCAGCGGGGCTCCATCCCAGGACCCTCGGATCATGGCCTGAGCCAAAGGCAGATGCTTAACCGGCCGAGCCACCCAGGTGCCCCAGATTTTTTAATCTAGGTCCCCAACAGTGCTGAAGATGCCACTAAATAACACTCATATTTGGGAATTTTTTATATACTGTATTTAAGAAATTTTAGCTGGACACTGTCATTAACTGAACACTGTCATTCAGAAATTCTTGAATGCTTCCCCATGTATAATCCAGCTATTCAGGTTACCACAAAGCACATCCCAGCACCATTAGCTCTAAAAATTCACAATAGGAATTACCGAGAAGCCAGCGTGACCGTTCACAAGGCTTCTCCTTCATGTTACACCAAATTGGTCATGAAGCTCAGTTGATTCTATCTTCTTATTGTCTCTCTCATCTTCCCTCCTATTCATCCACAACCATAATCTCAGCTCAGGGCAGAATTTGTCACCTGGCTTTCTGGTCTCATGACCCTAGTCACTCTTCCTTCTAATTCAGTGTTGGTATTCCTAAAAGACTGATGGCATTACATGACTCTTTTGCTCAAAAACCCATCTGTGAATTTCCAAAATTCTCCTAAAATCCAACCTCCTTAAAAGCAAGGCCTTTGAGAATCTGGAGGCTCCCTAGCATTCCCACTCGCCAAACTCTCCACATGTACCCTGAACTCCAGACATATGACATGCTTACTCCTCCTACAATGCACCAATCTTCCTATTGCTTGCTTGTGCCTCTAAGCCTTTGCACATATTTTTCCTTCTGCCTGGCAGTCTTCTTTTCCTTCTCTGTCACTCTCACTCTTCTTACTCATCCTCTAAGCTCATCCTTCTTCCTTATGCCACCTAGATGGATTCCAGAGCAATCCTATAGTCCAATATTCACAGTGGAGACATCTTGCCCTTATCATATGACATTCTCATAACACACTGATTTTTTCTGTCTCTCTTATAAAACTGAAACCACCCCCTCCCCTTAAATGCAGGATACATCTGGCATAGTTCTTGGAAAATAGTAGACTCTGAAGACATTTTTGTAGATTGAGTGAATTATTGAGGAATGTGCTATCCTGCACCCAGGAAACTTACACATCGCCAAATATTTTCAATGATAATGCAGAACTGAAAACCATCACTTGCCTTTGCTACCCATTTAATAAACCAGCCTTTGGAGCTCTGGTTGACCAAAGTCATAAAAACCATCAAATGAGAAGCACATATACTCCTAGTGAGATTTGCACGTCGAGTTTGGCAGCCAAAGACCATCAGTGTCCAGGTTAAATTCCAATTACATAGAGTGGTTTTGTTATCTATCCTGATGTATGGCTCTAAGTCCACATTTCGTTTAAGATAATGGTGTTTCTAGTGACAGTCATACGAAAATATGTCCTCAAAATAGGTTACTAGACTGGAGAGAATCTCTTTCCATTGCAAAATGTCTGGATCTGTGTATGATTTGAATAGTAACAGCAGCTTCATGGTGTGATGAAGTTAGTCAACACATGATATAGCTGTGGATTTGAAGGAAATGATAGTAGCAGGCAGATGGACACATAAGCCTGGCCAGAACAAGCAAGAATAGAGGAGATTCTTCACAGCAAAGATCAACCACGAGGCAAAGGAGAACTCAAAGGGCAGCTGCAGAATGGTGGGAAGGGCTCTGGACTAGGAGGAGGGGGCATGTTTGAGTCTTGCCTCCAGTCTCTGAAGTGGGCATTTGCCCCTCTAAACTGCCAGTTGTCAACATGTATGTGTGTGTGTATAGATAAAGTAAGATAATTCTTCTAGCAGCCCGTTAAACATGATAAGGTACAATATATAGGAAAATTGTACCATTAAATTATAATACAATTGTCAAAGGGGTGATTGGAAAAGACTGCTGGTCACCTACAGATTTTCAATTTACCCCTTCACCTGGAAACATGCTAAAGTCTTCCAATTTCAAAAACAAACAAACAAAACTTAAACTTAGTTTTTTATCCACATCTAACTATTTTTGCCTTCTTTCTCCTTTACTTCAGAACCAAGCTCCTCAAGTCAGTAATACAAAGTTATTTATTATTTCCCATTGCATTGAGACTTTGGACCCCAATACCCTGGCCGCCACCACTAGATGCCTTTTTGTCTTCCTCTTATGTTATCTCTCTGTGGCTTTTGACATTTGTTTACCCTCTCCTTCTTGACACTCTTTCCTTTGTCTTCCATTTTCTCCTGGTTTTCCTCCCACATCTTTGACCATTCCTCCTCAGTCCCCTTCACTAGCCCTCTTCTTCAGTTTGTCCCTTAAGATTAATGCCCTACCCGAAACACACACACACACACACACACACAGAGCCACCTTCGAAAAGAGACTCCTTGTCTCATGTTCCCTTCTGTTCTCGGGCAGATTACCTGAGGTGTTTGAACATAGTAAGAGGAGATTTATACTTATGGAAATTTGGGTATAGATTAAATAGTATGGAGAAAAATATAAACACTGAACCTGTCCAAGAAGTTTTCAGCAAGGGTATTGTTGTGGAGGGAATGATGTAAATGTGCTAAATACCTATCTTCCATACAAAGAAATTAGTAGATAATATTCAAAACTGAAAAAGGAGGACTCTGTAATGTAATGTTGTTTTAAATATGGAAATAAACACCAGGAAAAAAAGTCAGCTAGAAGAGTTGACAGTACTCCTCTGAGGAGTGAGAACTGTAGGAAGTCAGAGGCAATTGGACAGAGGACTGCTGTTTCTCACAATACCCATTCTAATACCATTTACGTTTTTAAACTTTGTGCACATTCGTATAAAAGGCGATGGGGATACTATTCAAAGCCACCAGTTTCCTCATATATAAAATCAGCATTTTGATGTAAAATTTGCCTAAATGAAAAAAAGATAACTGGCACCATTCCAAAACAGACCTCCAAGAATGGAGCAATAAAACGGGGGGGGGGGGGGGGAAATGCTCACATGGCAGTTGAAGGAGGAGACGAAACGATAACTGCTGTCTGGAATGATAAAGAATTCACTGCACACCCCCTGTTCTATTAAGCACAAAGCTATATTGCGACAACCAACTCCTAAGTCTTCATCTGTCTGTTATGAGCTACTGCCGTGCTTGCCAATGGGAGTCTCCTAGGTAAAATTCCATCTGCCAATTCTTGTTTCTGATGTTAAATCTGTTCTAAGTCTATTTGATTCTTAATTTAGATGTTAGAATAAATACCACAGCCTTATCTTTTAGGTCACTTAGGATAGCTCTCTTAACTCTATACACTGAGTATCAAAAAACTCAAATACAAAATCCTTGACAGCTTATCAAGGGTTTCATATTTATTGGACCTATATCTTCTGTATAAAATATATTATGAAAGAAATGAACACAGCACTTTCCACAGAGTCATGTATATTCCATGTTGTAGGATATATATTGGGAAGCCCCAGTGGGGCATCTTATAGAAGCCTTTGGGGCTTTACAAGTGTTATTGGATTCCAGTCTCAATAATTGGTCTGATATATCTTGTTTACAGGCATTCCTGATTAAAAAACATAGAAGAGCTAGGTGGGTAGAGGAGGAGGGGTGAGGAAGGAACACTCATGAGCAATCTCAAACTAAAAGGTAGTCATAATCCATAAACTATTGATCCAATAGACAGAAATTTCCTTTTGTTTTAAATCAATTAACATTTATACATGAGCCATTAAAAAGCCATCATGCTTATAAGCCATTACAGTGTGTACCTATTGTATTGATTAGCATGCAGTCAGTTATTAATTAATGACATCATCACTCTCAAACCTCTTAAAGGTTTTAGGGCCTTAAAGACACACGGCACCCACCAGAGCCAAGTACCCCACACTTGGCATGCTGCATAGCCTTGAGCAGAAAAGTATGTTTTTACAGATCTTCTGTCTATCCTAATGCATCAGTCAGCCCGTAATATTGCATGGTGTGTCCTCCAAAATATCCCATCTCATTTTATAAGTAAGCCATATAAATCTCCAATGATACAAGAGTTTTAACATTATTTGTATGAGTGATAGCAGTATATTAACTTCTCAGTGCATACCCAGGATGAAAAGTACAGTAATCTACAATGTATGTACAATGACTGCCATCTAAAGCTCAATGCCTCTCTCACCATAAATCCCCTCTTACTCTGTTCCTAAAGTACCTAACGAAGTGAGGCCTAAAGCTGTATGAAAACAAACTCTGCAAATGCTGTAATCTCAAATGTGCTTCCCTTAATGCAATACAAACCAAATGATATTTTTTAAAATATGTTTTCTCCTCTTTATCATCATTTACAAGATGATCGTCTCTTTAGAAAATAAAGATGTCTTTAAAACTTTGAGAATGAAAATTTTACTTCAAATTTCTACCTAGATTCAAGAGAACTAGAATAAGACCCTAAGTCATACTGTAACACAGAATCACTGCCGTTTACTTGAACACCACAGTCTGTTAAGGGACAGCACACTGACACATTGATAAAAGTCACATTAAGTGCACAATAAGGTTGTAGAGTAAAAGCTACCCCCGGGAATCTGATAACTGCTCCAGAATGCTAACATCATCTTCCTATCTAAATCAGATTGACCTCTGAAGAAGACAGACACACCACAAAATAACAGATTCCCCCCACCCCCATTACTCCTAATCATGAATAAGCTAGTTAAATTTGGTGTTCTCCATAAAACTGTTTAAATAATACAGAAATTTAATTAACATTTCTTCTTTTTTCAATTGTATTTTGTGGCTTAAAGAAGCTTCCCAATAGAGTTTCATTAAATAAGCACAAGAATGAGACCAAACCACCTGAATTAAAATTCTTCATTTTCCCACTGTCTTCTCCTCTGGGGTCTTAGCAAATTATTCATCATCTTCATTCAGAGTCATTGCAAAAAGAAGGTTGGACAAGTTTATGTTAATTAAGCCTGTTGAGGATGCAATAACGCATGGCCACATTGAGTGTGCGGTATCATCTCTCTGTCTAACATTGTTACAGGCTCGCTGCTCAGGCTGGAAGACGGAAGGAAAGCACCCTTGTAAGATGATATTATTACTATTACCGTCATCAGTATCATTATTTTGCCACAAAAGAGCGCTCTCTCATTAGGTTAGAGACCATCCTGAAATCATGATTACAACATAAGAGTGTAGGGCAAGAAGCAGGTTAAATCAGGCCCCGGCATCTGGGGCTTATAATAGAAATCAGGTGTATTTGCTTTTATGGAAGATTTTGGTTCATGGAACAGTTTTTTGGGTGATTTTTTTTTAAACCACAACCAAGATAAGCTTATTTCTTCCATAAAGGAAGACATCTTTTTTTTAATAAAATTGGCAGTGAGGGTATGTGTAAGGCAAATTGTGACTGAGCCAATAATCTGTCATTCTTACCATCCAGAATGTTCACATGAAGATATAAACAGAAAAAGAAGCCACTTCATATGTAAAGAAAAAGGAAGATGCTTCCTCAAGATCTCAAAAGCTCGGATTCACACTCCTCATCCTCACAGAGAAGAGCGAGGTGAGCAACAGAGAAGGTATGAAGGGGAAGAACGGCTACACTAATGGGGGGACAGTCCCCACGGGTTATTTTACAGTACAGACAGTAAAGTCTAAACAAGTACCGCTGGTAGGTTTGGTAACACTGCTCTCATTGTCTTCATGACAGATAATCATAACATACTATGTGGTTAGGACACAGGTACAAACAGGTTTTTCTCTAGAAAGAATACTACCACCTCTAACCCCAGGGCCCTGAGATTATCAATGGATCATTAAAGGGCTCGGGGCAAATTCTCCCCTCAGCCTCCCCTCTTTCTGTCCCTTGAAGTCCCTGGGATGAAGTGAGTGTCTCTCCATTTAAGGGAACATTCGTGGCGGTTAAAAGCTACCATTCAAGTGCTTTGGGTACATCTCACTGTCTCGGATAATTATAGAAAGGTTGAGTAATTTAAAAAGAACACATTCGCTGACCCAAAAAAAAGAAAAACCACCTCTCTAAGAATGCACGCACTAGCTATGTGGAATAGATCATTTTACTGGCACTTCTCTTAGATGCCACAGCCATAGGCAGCTTCTGTGGGCCCAGGAACCTCTTCACTAATGATCTTAGTTTACCTTAAAATAAAACGAAACAAAACACAACACACAGTTAGATTGGAGCTTACCTAGAGAAAATTATACCGGGTCTCTCACTATTCTGAGATCACAGGGGAAAGGGAGCTCAAAGGAACAAAATGTGTTAAACATCCATTGTGTGCCAATGATTTTCTGTGTAAATGATTTTCACATCGATCTCTCACCATAGCACCCCTGTTTGAGAGATGAGGACCCTGACACCCAGCGAAAACCACAGCTTGAAAGTGCAAAAGGCTAGATTTGAACCCAGCTCTTGCTGATGCTGAAGCACACTTCCTCACCACTCCACCAGCCAGCCCCCCTTAACTGCATTTGGTTGAGGATATACCTGTAACCGTTATCAAAGGATTCCTTACACCGCAGAGCTTAGTACCCAATTAAGACAATGCAAAGCAAGGGCTCACATGTTTAGTGTCGTTGTCACTATTGATCCTGCTTTGAAGCATGGGTCAGGGTGCAAACAGATGTTGTGAACCACGGCCTGCCATGCATCGTCCAGCAGAGGACTTCCCAGCAAACAGTTGGTGTTTACTACTTATCAAGTTTTCTTGACAAATACAGAAAACAACAGCTCCAGGGAAATGGGTCACCTGTACCTCATAGTTTCTCCCAGTGGTAAAGAACTTTACTTTTTCATTAAGAATGTGATAGAGTAAAAAAAAAAAAAAATCAGTCAACATGAAATTGAAAGTAATTATTTATGCCTCTTCAAAAACCTCAAACCTGTAATTTAAAAACAACAAAAATGGCAAAATTAAAATTGATAGCAGCATGAATTTTCATGTACACAAACACACCATATAGCCATGTGTGCTTTAAGGGAAATGTTCCCTGTCTTATGAGAGAGAGGCAACTTGTTATGATTTGTGCACACTTTTGTGAAATACCAAAGAGGGGAAAAAACCTCCTGTCACTTGTCAGCTAGTTCAGTCCCTGCTGCCGTAGAGGTACCATAACATATGCACGTCCCCTTCTGAAAATGTATCAGAAGGGGCTTTGGTAAACTCCTGTACGAGCATATCATATGTGCTAAAGCCAAAATGACTTAAATTCTATTCCCTGATGGATCTGCACATCAGATGCATAACTGATTAGTGACAACTGACACAGAAACAGTGAAAATGTTCACTGTTAGGACGAACACACGATTCATGCAGGAGTGCCATCAGGATGGCAAACTACACTTTTTGTATGTACAGAAAGTATGTTCGTCTCCCAGGAGAAAATTCTCGTCAAAGACCTTTGCCCGGGAAGTACTAAGCCCTCAAACGGACTTGGAGATATTTCTTCAAGAATGCTTATCGATTGAATGTGTTCATCATTAGAAGCATAAACATTCCACTCTTCGGTGAAAAATAATTCATTCACAAATACTTCTCAAGTGCTTACTCTGTGCGGTGTATATACTTCACTAAATCCTAAGTGACAAGGAAAAAATAAGCTGGTGGCATACAGGAGTTAACATGTAAAGTGATCAGATCGTGTACATGACTCATACACTGAACAGTTCTCAAGGATTTCAAAGGTGAGGGGCACCTGGGTGGCTCAGTCGTTAAGCGTCTGCCTTCGGCTCAGGTCATGATCCCAGGGTCCTGGGATCGAGCCCTACATCGGGCTCTCTGCTCAGTGGAAAGCCTGCTTCTCCTTCTCCCACTCCCCCTGCTTGTGTTTCCTCTTTCGCTGTGTCTCTGTCAAAAAATAAATAAAATCTTAAAAAGAAAAAAATAACGCTGAAAAAAAAAAAAAGGATTTCAAAGGTGGGACCTCCAAGGATGAGTAACTTACACCAAGAAAGAGTTCAAGCATTAGAGAAAAGGATAACATTCATCCTATATATGAAAGACAAATCCACGGAACACTGAATTCCTCAACTTGTTCATTTTTATCTGTCCTTCAGGAAAGTTACCATGAGTATTTCACTAACATATGGAAAACTATGTCATAGCATTAAGAATAATAAAGAATTCGAGCCAAGCATGAAACAGACCTAGAACTATTGTCTTCTTTTGGAAAAAGCAAAACTGTATTAGATAAGTGATTTCTACAAGTCTCACATTGGCAAAAATGGCATATACCCTTGGTCTTAACTTTCACTTGATTTTTTTTTTTACCTTTTTTTTTTTTTTACTCTTCAGGAAGTTTTTCTCTCCCTGGATATGGACATGATTCATTTTGTGATGTCCTTCCCACACCTCTCAAGGTTTGTGGTACACGATGAGGAAAGTTGTGTGTGAGGTTTCTGAGAGTCAAAGGAAAACAATCCTAGATTATACCCCACTCCCATATTTCTTATTGTGAGTAGTTTGTGTGGGTTGTTTAGTTTCTCTTCTCTAAAAGCTTACCTCTTGACCCCTACCTACCCACCTCCCAAAAATCTGGTTTCAAGCTCATTGGAAGGAAGGCTTCCCTCTGCTATTATCTCTGCTCCTTCAGATCACAGGGGAAGAGGTCATGAAAAGCACCTAAAACCAATGCCATCTCGGCCCCAATCCCAAGTGCTGTGACAACTGGCCGCCTCCTAGAGACACAAAATATTATTGGGAGGGTACAAGGCCTTCCTGGCCACATCTTATCAGAGCAGTAGGAAGAGGTGGCAGAGCACGGAGATCAGACGAACTTCTAAGTACGGCACCTGGTGGTCGACTGGGATCCCTTCTTATTCCCACATGCATTCGAAGACCCTTCTTGGTCCTTGCCCTTTGTCCCTCTCCCTTCAGGTAGCACTTGCACAGAAAGCTGCAGCGGATGTGCCCTCTCTGGGATGGTGGTGGGCCTGTCCTGCCCGAGGACGCTCTGCCCTGCACGTTCGGCCTCCTGGTACTCCTGCCCTCGGAGATCTCTGCAACCCGCGCCTCCCGCCCCCATGCCAAGACCATATTCTGACTTCTGTGCCGAAGCCAGCCACTCCAGAAGGCTACGTATTTAAAGTTTTCCACACCAGAAGAAGTGCGGATGGAGGAAGATGCATTTCTTTTATTTATTTATTTATTTATTTATTTATTTATTTATTTATTTAAATTCAGTTAGCTGACTGATAGCACATCATTAGTTTCAGGTGTAGTGTTCAATAAATTTTCAGTTGCCTATAACACCCAGTGCTCATCTCATCACATGCCCTCCTTAATGCTCATCACCCACTTACCCCATTCCCTCCCCACCTCCCCTCCAGCAATGGGAAGTCATGAGAGAGGGAGAAAAACCATGAGAGACTCCTAACTATAGGAAACAAACTGAAGGTTGATAAAGATGCATTTCACCAACACTGCAAGAAACAAACACCAAAACAAGACCCTGGAGCAAGGGAATCACTTGCTTCAAGTGAGAACCCAAAAGGACAAACTTCTAGGCCTTGATAGCGTCCATTCCTTGGGTTCTCTTCTACAAAAAGTTGCTTTTGCATTCTTCTTTTGCAGAAGGAAGAATAAAATCATGTCAATTTTATACAAATAAAAAAAAAATCTCTTAAGGCCACTTTTTGTTGCTCTAGCCATTGGCACCAACGTCCTTGGTATTTCTCTCCTAGCTCTCTTACCTGAGGTGTCTTTCACATGTCTTCATTCTTCTCGGTACTATAACATGTAATGACCATTTCCAGTCTCTTCCGACATTATTTGCCAGGGATGGTTTACAGAAAACATAGCCAACCTATATGGAATATAACATCCGAGGAATATTTCAAACTTGAGAGAAAAAAGCTGAGAGGAGAGTTATTGCTTTTTTTTTTTTTTAACTAAACAGGTCCACATGCCAGTTAAGGGTTTACCAGAACGTTACCTCCTTACGTGAGTTGGCTGCCTTTTGCACCAGTTCCCAATGTTGGGGGCGGGGAGATAAAGAAATTATAAAATATAGAGGAATAATATTATAAACCAACCTGTTGATATTTTGAACAAGAAAGCTCCTTCTACTGCACTAAGTTAAACCCCAACTATAATATAATATTTGGGATGATATTCTAATGTACTAAGGAAGGCCCGTAAGATTTAAATTCTGATCCGTTCACTTCTGATAATTTTTATGATCCGAAAAAGTTCTCTCTCTAATATAAAACCTATCTCCAGCTACCTACTAGTTCCAAAAGCCATTAAATTCTTGCAGATTGAAGGTGGAAAAATAAATTGTGTGTATTTTAGACCCTGAATGATCTTCCTATAGCAATTTTAGAACAAACTATGAAGAATTCTGCAATTTTAATCTCCTCAGTAGCTTCCCATTACTAAACAAGCAGAACGCCACGGTACAAATGTAGACGTTACATGTCATCTTGATCTGCTGCTTTTTTCTTTCATTAAAGCTTTAATGCAGCAATTATGGCTACGTTGCCCTATAAAAAAAGGAAAAGGCAGTTTACTTTAAAAAGTGAAATTGCATAGCCTACTATTTAATTATACACAAATGTAAATGGCCTATTTTTCCATAACTGGTTATTACAGCACTGTTTTACTTTCTGAGTTTTGACAATCTCTAAAACCTACAAAGCTTCCTGCTATATAATTGTTTTGTTACATTATTGTTTTCATCTTATTTTTTCTTTTAATGTGAGTGCAGCGGGATAAATCTTGGTTTTAAGCCAGCCACTACTTCATCTACTTAAGCTTTTATAGATGAAGATTGCTGTAATTATCAGAATACCCGCTTATTTCTGAAGTATTATCCTGGCAACCTGCTGGCATTTACAACCAATTAACAAGCTTTGCCATTAGTTGCATAAGGGGTATCGCAGAGTAAACCCATTGTGTGCTAATTTTCTATTTTAGATAATCAGTTTGGCCATCCAGAATGGAAAGAAGAAGAAAAGGAAAGGTTTGACACTCAGTGGTAGACGTGTAAAAATTGCTGCGTTCCCCTGAGAGACAAAGGTATCCTGCAACTCAGTGATTGCTTCATTGCCGTCACTATTGGTTCTTAAGTATTTCCCTTTGTCTCTTTTGGAAGAAGAAAAAAAGTGGGGATTCAGCAAAGTAATCATGTCCTGTCTCACAGGCTCTCTGTCTTTTAAAGCTGACTAGCTTCTCTTGCTGCCCTGCCCATAATTTGACCAAATTGTACAAGTGTTAAACACCTTTAAAAAAAGATAGAAAGAAATTGAGCATGAGTTCTTTGGTTTTTTTGTTTTTGTTTTTGTTTTTGTTTTTTTTAACAATTCCTTTCAACCTCTTTTCCCCTCTCCTCCCCGCCTTGCTATTAGAGTAAATTAATGCATGGGCTTCCTCCAACCCGGCTGCCTTAAAATTAGCCCGCAAGCTGGGCTTAGTTAAAACGGTGTGTTGCCGTTTTATTGCTCTGTTTAAACAGCCTCTGATATTAATATGTCCCGAAGTTTGGTCTAAAACAAGACAAGAAACTGCAGTTCTGTTTTGCTCTTAAAACTCGGGCTTCACTCCAAGAGAGTAAATGGCATCACCAGCCTGAGAATGCCAGCGTGGGGCACAGGAGACATCCTGGGCTTGTGTGTGGAAATAATCCGACCCCCTCAGTCTTGGGCAGTACTAATTATTTCATCTCAGTTCTCTCTGCTTCTATCGGAAAAGTGCTCCTAATCAAAATGCTGCCTCCTTTCTCCCACCCAGATGATTCCTAATCAAATGCAATTCCGATCGCTATGAAGAAAAGCACACTGACATTTTGAGAGTACCAGTATTGACCAACACCCATACTTGGCATTTGTAAAGCTCTTTGGCCACAGATCTTCTTAAATTCCCACACCTAGCTGCATTTTAAAATCAAAGCCTTCAGCACTTTCAACGTGAGTTAGTAGGTTTCTCTATTTGCCGTCAAACTGGTCTTTAGATCAAATCAGCATCCTCCTTACTTTGCTCCTTCTCAAGGGACTTAGGACAGCAGAGTGGTAAAGAAGCCATCTCCAAGGACCTGGAGCTGCTTTACCCCGGATTAATTAACTGCCTTACGTGCGCGCGCACACACACACACACACACACCATAAATCCATGAGGAGACACTATCCCACACATCACATTGAAACTTCTAATAATTTCCTTTTGTCCAATAGTTTAGTCACAGATGCAGGTAATAAATGTGTCTAGGGGCAGAGCCATATTATCAAGGCATGACACCACTATAATAAACTTCTCTATCTTTGTAACCAAATTCACAACTCATTATGGTGTTATATTTGAACATACCTTTCTAGCAAATGAAGACATTATTATGCTTCTCACAAATACGGCTTATTGAAATCTGGAGGAGACACTCTTTTCAAGGTTTGTTATATTCTCATTCTATTGGAAAATTCTTATGGAGAAAATCCTAGCTAACTTTCCACTTTCATAGCACGAGGACCTAAATGCTTGTGTTTTATGCACAGAACGACCCAATCTCTCTTTCTCTCTCTCTCTCTCTCTCTCTCTCACACACACACACACACACACACACACACACACACACACACACACGTTAGTTAAAAGCTTGGAGAGGTAGAGAGGAATCAAGAAAAAAATGCTGGCATTTCCTTTGTTGTTATGACTATTCGAAGTGACTATGTTGGTTAGCCTAATAAAATAAATGTATGTAGTTATTAAGTTAGCTATTATTATTGTACTTGTTTCCCAGTAAAGAAATTGCTGCTTTCACAGTTCAGTGAGTTGAATTTTAACTTTGCTTGGTCTGTTGGAGCTGTAAGTAAAAGAAGAGAGAAAGACAACAACCCTAAAATGCCTTTTTAGAGATGCTGGAATTAGTAGGTTCGACAGGTGAAAAAAGAGGAGCCTTCCCTAAGTCTTGCTCCTTCAACAAGGCCACAACTATACTATATTTGCATCTGAGAGACATTTATTTGTTTCATGTGCCCTAGATATATTCCTGTATCTCAGAAGTTCCAGAGCTATAAAAATAGAGTTTTCCCCAGGGATACCTGGGTGGCTCAGCTGATTAAGCATCCGCTTTCAGCTCAGGTCATGATCCCAGAATCCTGGGATCAAGCCCCACATGGGGCTCCTTGCTCAGCAGGGAGCCTGCTTCTCCCTCTGCCTGCAGCTCCCCGCTGCTTGTGCTCTCTCTCTCTTTCTCTCTCCCTCTCTGATAAATAAATAAATAAAATCTTTTAAAAAATAGGGTTTTCCCCAACAAACATTTAATTGCAGTGTTGGCGAGAATCATCTCTGCAGGGCAAGTCTTTCTCCCATTTTTCTAATTTTGTGATCTTGGTCAAGTTACCTCTGTGAGCTCAGTTATCTTACTTGTAAAATGTGAGAGTAACTACCTAATAGAGTTGTTGTAATAATAAAATGCAACATGGCATGTAAAATGCTTAACACAATGCAAAGCACATTGTAATACAAATGTGATTTATTGTCATATAATTTTATCTGGTGTACTAAGATTATGCTAATAACTTCAAGTCTACTAAGATTCATCAGAGCAGGAGTCCTTCCCACATAGAGTTTACATAACCAAGTAAAAAACACTGGGAGAAGCCAAAGAGGAAGAGTTTAAGAGTAGGTCACCATGTCCTCCTAAAGGTAATACCTATGGTTTTGATTTTTTTTTGTTATACAGGTAAAACTTAGGCTAAAAAGATTACAGCAAAGGGGAGATAATCTCAGATATGGCATACCAGTAAGCACATGCATAATGTTTTATAATCATCTGTTAATTTTCAAAAAAAAAAAAAAAACTCCACTAAAGTAAATAAAATAAATAGTAGTATATGTCTACTACCAGTCAGTATTTGGCATTTTAATAATATACCACAGCTTGAAATCAGCCAGAGCTTATTTTACACAATCTTATTTTCAAAATTAGTGCCATTAGACTCAATGAAATGTGTTGCCCTCAAAGGAAGGGGGTTTATTTTCATTGCCTGTAAGCCCCAGGACAGCAAAGACTATTTTGCTCATTGCTGCATCTCCAGGACTCAGCCAATGTTTTACACAATAATTATTTATTGAGTGGGTAAGTGAATGATCTTGTTTTCTGTTATAATATTTCTATCAACCATTGGTCTTTAATGAAATATTAAGTCAATGACTATTAAGCATCGAGTGCTGCATTACATTAGAGATCTAAAAATACAAAGAAATTGAGATGGAAGGATTTTGTCTCAAAATAGTTTCCTAAATAGCTTGAGGATCTCTTTCAAGTCCATCCAGTAAGGTTGCTAAGTTCAAAAACAGTATTACACTTTGCTGAAAACTGCATCCTCAGGCTGCAGTTGTTGTAAAAACAGCAAACTGAAACCTTCCATTTCATGAAGAACGCAGAACAAATACTTATCAAAACCCACAAGTCTACTAAAGAATCCCAAATTTGCTTCTTACAAGGAGTGCCTTACAACTTTGTGCAATGATTAGGCCAGCCCTCGTTGATCTAATAATCCCTTGTAAAAGTTAGAAAAGAAAAAGTAGCATCTGCATCACAGTTTAAAATGATTAAACAAAGGAGAATTTAAAACTGAATATGAGTCAGTTTCCAAAATAAGTTAACAGTTTTTAATTTTAGAATGGAACCAGAACATATCTTACAACTTGAAAACCTCTGTGACACATTTCCTTTGCTGTCAAGAGGTGAAATCGACTTCACCTCGCTACAGGGTCCTCAACGTTTTCCAAATTGCAGCGTTTAGATGTTGAGTGTTAAGTTTCGATTATATTTCAGATGACTTTTCTTGTGTGTTTTTTAATTGGCAGGAGATCAGGAAACGTTTTTGTATCACAGAATTTCCTTTTACATTAACGAAAATGAATAAAACCTTGGAGATCATCTTCTATCAACTTGAAGTTCGTATTTTTCTGTATGATGTCAAATTAAGTGATATCAGATCTAGCCACGGGAAACTTTTAGAATAAAATTACTGCAGTTTAGATTAAAGGTAGCAAAAATCTAGTCTTATAAAATGGGTCTTGCAAGATACCTGTAGCTCTTGAAGAAAAAACAAGTAAAGATAATTGCAGCATAGATACGTTTCTAACCCAGTAATTAAGAATACATTTTAATTGTCATTGTTTTTCACTGTTAAAACATATTTTCAAGGGAATGTTAGACCACAAAAGGATTTAAAGTTGTCTGCACTTCTCCTGGAGTTCTTCATGTAGTACTGCACAAAATCACAAGAAATTCTCAGTTCAGCTCAAACATCACCATTACAGATTTCATCTATGATACAAAAAATGAATTCTGTCATTATGACCAAATTTGTCATTGTCTTCATAACATATCCTCCTAAGTTGTGGAATGTCAATTTTAATAAATTTGAAAAAGCTATAGAGGATATGAACATCTTTCTAAAATACCTATACATCCTTTTTCTCTAGAGTATAATAATTTCAAAAACATGTACTTAATCTCCTTTTTTGTTCCTTAAATTTATGGCTGAGAGCTTTTCACACTGCAACCACACACACACACACACACACACACACACCTCTTTATCACTTTTTAACAACTTTCCTCAAAAGCATTTTAAAACAGTCACATATGTAAGACGATGTTTTCAAGATATTTGTGAAAGGAGCCTAAGTCAGAACCGAAAAATAAATAAAAGTGTAGAGACTCTTAGGAATATGCTTTACCATGTTACCACTTTTGAAAGAGAAAGGAATAAAGGTCAGGAAAAGCAGCTGCTCAGCACAACAATCTGGCAAGGAAGAGAAGTGTTGTTTATAATGACATAAAAACCATCCACACAGATGAAGCGTTCTGGGGTTGGAGAAGGGTAACTCTCTGAAATGGTTGCTGAATGCGGTGTCAGAGTAGTATCAGAGGGGGCCTCTCTTCCTGATCCTATGATATATTAATAGCAGCCCAAGCTGTCCTGTTCCCAGGGACTTCCTCACTCCCATGCTGGGGAGGGGAGCTGGCCGGCCAGGTGCCAGACTCCAATCCAGCAGCAAGACCACCACATCTGTTCCAGGTTCTCATCTTCTGACCTTGGCCAACAGCCCCAGCCCCAGTCCTGACTACAGACCCTCTTGTTATCAACTTCACTGAAGGGCAGAGGGCAGAGAAGGAATCACAAATAGCTATAGTACAAACTAAAGCAGAGGAATCCAAAGCCTACTCCCATTTCTAGGGCAAGAGTCAAGTCTAAGAGAGCTCTAGGGCTTGGGTTCAAATTCTAATTTTGCCACTTTCTAGCTGTGTGACCTCACATAAGTTACATAAACCCTCTGTGTACTTCTCGACTTCAGTTTCATGCTTTGTAAAATGGAGATGAGGATAGCACCGACCTTGTAAACTTGTTTTGAGAATTAAATGAGTGCTAAGGCTCCCTGTGATATGCTTGGCACAATGCCCAGCACGTAATTGGTTCTCTGGAAGTATCAGCCATTATCATCATTATTGTAATATGAACAGCGTCTATCCCCTGACCACTGGCACCGTCCCATCTCTCTTCCTGATGTTGACCCAAAGTACCAGAGACTGGCAAAATAAGTTTGTGACTCTAGACACACAGGAACATTTAGATAGCTTTAGAGAGTGGAGTATAACTTCAGTTATTGAACCGCTACTAGTCTGGGAACACTTTGGTCTTGCATAATGGATAAGCAGGGATGAGAAGAGGGCCCCGGTGACCATGACGAGTGTGTCGTGCTGTAGACGTTCTAAGGGAGGCCGTCGGATCGGACTTGGAATCCCTGCTCTACCATATATGTGCTATGTAAATCTGTAAGTTGGGCACCTTCGATAATCTTTCTAAGCAACAGTTCCTTGTCTTTGAAGTGGAAAAAAGAATACCAAGAACTTGCTTGCAGGGTTGTGGGGAATTAGAAAGTCATAGAGTTTTAATCTCGCACCCAGAAAGCACTCAATATGTGGTAGTTTAATGATCAAGATTCAGGAAAGAGTCGACTGTGGACCCAAGGGGCCCAAGGGAGGCCCCTAATAATGATCTCCCAAAGATGTCCATGCTCCAAACTCTGGAACCTGTGAACGTTACATTTCACAGCAAAGGGGACTTTGCAGATATAAAGAAGGTTAAAAACCTTAAAATAGGGAAATTATCCTAGATGACCTAAGTATGCCCAATCTAATCACATGAGCCCTTAAAAGCAGAGAAGTTTTTCCAGCTGGATGCAGAAGACTGATGAGCTAGAAGGGTAGAAGTCAACAAGATTCCAAGCAGGAGAATGATTTGACTCACTGTTACTGACTCTGGGAAGGAGGGGCCCGCAGGCAGAGCGAAGAGAAAGCCCTCTGGGAGCGAAGGGCTGTCCCCAGCTGACAGCCAGCAAGGAAGTAAGAGCTTGAATAGCCTCCAATAAGAGTCAGCTGGTCAAGATCTTGATTTCAGCCTTGTGACACTAGGAGTGAGAAACCAGCCAAATGGACCCAGACTCCAGGCCTGGAGAACTGTGAGATGATAAATTTGTGTCATTTTAGGTGCTACGTTTGTGGTAACCTGTTATGGCACTGATAAAAGTATAAAACAGGAATTATTAATGTGAATGGTATTTACTCCTATGTTGGGATATGCTCAGCTGGAATAAGAGCTGCTAGAAGATGGGGATGTTACCAAGTAATAGCTGATGTTTTTGATCATTTACTCAATGGGGCACAATGCCAAGCGCTTTACATGTGTTACCTCCTTTTATCTTCACAAAACTCATTACTTAGATGCTATTATAATTGCTATTTTATAAGTGAAGAGATAAAGAAACTAAAGCACGGGAAGACTTGACAATAAAGACGTGACAATAATCACACACAGCAGAACCGGGATTCAAACTCAGGCAATGATTCCAGAGCACATGCTACAAATCACAATATTATGCTTCCCTCAGCAGAGCTCAGGGCTTGACATGCAATCTACACGGATATTTTGCCAAGCAGTTGAACAAATTAATAAAAGAATACAAAGGAAAAGTTTATCTCTTCTGACTGAACCAGATTATCATAATTCTAAAACCTAAAGATTGAGCTATCCGAGGCAGTATTAAATTGTTTTACTAGTCGGCTAAGCTAGGCTATACCATGGTAACAAATAGCCCCACAATCTCAGTGGCTCAGCACTACCAAGGCTTATTACTCATTTATGCAAAGTCTGTTCTGATTCAGGCAGTATTCCAGGGTAACTGCCTTCCATGCAGCTGCTTGGAGAATCGAGGCTACTTCGATTTTGTGGCTCCGTCTTCTCAATAGGAGATCCTAGGAATTGCTAAGGCAGAAGAATCCCTGGAGACCTCATATCTATGCTTCCAGGCTTCAGCCTGAAGGTGACATCACTGACATTCATAACCCATTGGTCAGAACTAGTCACATATCACCCCCAATTGCAAGGAGCCTAAGACTTGCAGTCTTCTATGTGCCAGGGAGGAGAGAAAAATCAGATATTGATGAGCACTAGTATTAACAATGAAAATCATTAAATCCCAGTCTCTACAGAAGAAATAGCTTGAGTTATTAAAAAATAAGAATAGTTTTGGGGCACCTGGGTGGCACAGTTGGTTAAGCATTAGACTCTTTGTTTCTGCTCAGGTCGTGAACTCAGGGTCGTGAGATCGAGCCCTGCATAGGGCTCCATGCTCAGTGTGAAGTCTCTCCCTCTTCCTTTGCGCCTTCCACTTGTGCTAGTGCTCTCTCTCTCTCTAAGTAAATAAATCTTTAAAAAAAAAATAATAATAATAATAATAATAGTTCCAACTTCCTATATCAATTGTCTCAAGAAACCCTGCTTCAGCCATCTATTCAACATCTTCCCTTTTGATCTGCACCCGAAATCCTTCATGACAAAAAAAAGTTACCTGTTTTCATGTTGGAAAGGCTTTACCTCCTTTCTTTGACTGCACATGGCCAACAATGGAGCGTCAATTTAGATAGTCTAGCTACCTTCCCAACTCTGAGGAGCTTTCCCTGGGACTCTCAAATCACAGATTTGTCTTCACCCTATCCCAAAACACGAGGACCTTCACAATTCATGTGAACCAGCATTAATTAGATATTTACCCATCCTCAGGAGCCAAGACAGTTCAAATATCAGAAAGGATATATTGAGATTTGGTTTCATTTTTATTTTCTATTAAAACTTACCCCTGATTATTATCTCAAAGTTACAGAAAGTTCCTCATCCAACTCAAATAAGATTTTATAAGAATCTTATTTAGACTTTTATACTTCCCCCCCAGATTAATTAGCGAGGGTCTTGTTTTGAATTAATGAAGATGTGAGAGAAAGCAAGAAAATTTCCCTGAAATTTAGGAACTCTTAAAGTTAATGCACATTTATGTCCACACAGTGAACATCAGCATTCAGTATGTATAACATCACAAACCTGAAAAATGCAACTTAAACCATAGAGATATTAGTGTTTACTTTGGAGAGACTGACCATATATCTTATTTTCATGCAAATGGCAAAATAATATAATTTTACATTTTTGAGAAAAAAATTCTTTTAATTTTATTTATTTGATAGAGAGAGACAGTGAGAGAGGGAACACAAGCAGGGGGAGTGGAAGAGGGAGAAGCAGGCTTCCCGCTGAGCAGGGAGTCCCATGCGGGGCTCGATCCCAGGACCCTGGGATCATGACCTGAGCCGAAGGCAGACGCTTAACGACTGAGCCACCCAGCCACCCCTTTTTAGAAAATTTTTGAAAGATAGACTTTGCTCCATGTCTTGACAATGGTCTGAGGAAGACTGTGCTATTTATTTAGAGATTCTCAAACTTTAAATGTGCAGAAAGATGACTTTCTGAGCTTATTGAAAATGAAGTTTCCTAGTGACTCCCTCTCTCAAATGCCAGCTTCAGTAGGTGTTCTATGTGGTCCCCAAACCAACTCCTAACAAGCAACCCAGGTGCTGCTGTATCCACTAGTACTGCTCCAAGTGCTTAAAATACAAAGTGTTTGTTTTCAGCCTACAGTGAAATGAGGAACTCAGGTCAGACCAGAGGTGGATGCACAGTTTTCTTCATCAATCAAATCTTGCTACCAAAAATTTTAAAATGTTAGTCGAGCTTAACAGTGTGTTTGGTGAAGACAATTTACATTCTGGAGCAAGCTTCTTGTCTTGGGCAGACAACAGTTGACAAACCAGAACACTCATGCACGTTCCACACTCTGAGAAGTGATACTTGGAAAAAATCCAGCTCTAAGAATACTGAGATGAGGGTTAGGAGTTCCTATAAAATAAACTCCTCTCCCCTGATAAGTCACTATAAAGTCAGACCCTGGAGAATAACGATCCTGAGGATGTTGTGCATCCTCGTCCTAATTGTTGGTTCCTATTATATACTAGAGTGTAGAAATACAGCTACAATTCTTCCTGGGTGTTCTGATATGGCCCTGTACACATAGGCTTAACTAATTTTTTCTGGCACTCAGCCCAATTCCCAGGTTTATTCATTTATCGATATTTTATGAATGACCATACTGTGCATGGTTATTTATTGAATAAAATAAGCTTCTAAGACAAAACACAAAATGCTGTTTCTACTTTCAATGGAATCAATTAAAATCAGAATGTTAATTAAATATAGTAAAACTTCAATTATCCCTGGTTATGGAGGTAATAGGTCAACTCTAATCCAAACCACCAGACAACATCACAGAATATGTATATTTTGACTTTGTAATCAATTTTAGCATATTTAGCATTAAATTACACCCATGGTTGAGAGAAGCCGTCTTAAAGGCAGGATTCGAATTTATTGTGCAATACTATAGCATCAAAGTCATGAAAAAAAAAATGAATGAATTTGAGTTTCTTATTTTATCCTTTCACTGTGAAATTACAAACTTATTAAAAGTAAAAGGGCAATGTGCCTGACTTACTCATCTTCATATTGTTCATGGTAACTTACACATAGTAGGGCTCAGTGAATCAAACGAACTTAACAGTGAATTTGATCAAACATAATAATTGTCTGTTATGTGTTTAATAAAGGAAAATTTAACTCTTTTTTTTTAGTCCAACCAATAACTGTTTATTGAATACCAACTATATACCAATTACTGAGATAGATGCAAAATCAACTAGGACAAAGTGCTTGCATTCCAATCTATGAGACTGACAAACTAAATAAGTAGTCACTATATCATATGATCGTGCCAGAAGAGTAATGATAAAAGAGTGGCCAATATTTCAATGGTTATGTGGAACCACGTAGCATTGAAGTACTTTGCCTGTTTTAACTTGCTATTCCTCAGAAGAACAAGTGTACTCTTCCAGTCTGGATTCTTAGATGCAAGCAACAGAAACCAAGTCTAGCTACTTTAGACAAAAAAGAATCTATGGGAAGATTTTGTGGAGATCACGAAATGAACAGGAAACTGGAAGATTGGCTATAGGGCAGGATCCAAGGATCCTCCAAGGGACCAAAAAAAAGGAAGCAGAAATCACAGCACCCAGCTCATGGCTGGAATTGCTGGTCAGAATACATCATCATTACAACAGCCCTGTCTCCCTGTGTTATTGGTCTGAAGGTCTCTAATCATGCCCCAGACCTTGTCATTTCCTAAGACTTGATGTTCCCAAAGTGGGTGTCTAATTAGCCAAAATTGACAGTCATTTACCCCCTGGCAGAACTAGGAAGGAGGAAAGGCAGAATCCAATCCCTTGGATGAAAATTCAACATCACCCCAGGACTACTTACTGTATTACCCAAAAGGGGGGGAAAGTGCTTACAGAAATAGTAAAGATTCTGGGCAGGCCAAAATTGACAAATGTTAGAATCAATGTAGATAAGACAAGGGCTATATTTAGTGTAAGGAGAGAATGCAAAAACCAAGATGTTTTGAAATACATTAAGGTTAAGGATTTCCCAAATTTTAATCGGTGTTTAAGAATTTGAATTCAACTGCTATTTAAGGATACACCTGAATTATTTCTTTCCACAGCCTGAACCACCCAAACTTTCAGAAACTCCCTACTGATCTTGAAAGAATAAAGCCAATTAAGTATCCCTGAAGGAAACTTATCCATTCATTTAATGAAAATTCATCCAGAGTCGTTTTTGAGGTAGACATCTGTCACACACAGAGTGGCATTCATCAGGGCAGACTTCTTTGGCCTTTCAGGCTCAAGAGTTTCTGGTTTTGGTTTTGTTTTTCAGGTTCAAAAGTTTAAAAGCAAATTCAATCATAACATAACTTATGTCCTATATTCCTTTTCATAGTCATAATGCCTTGCATTAAAATACATCTTTTAACTCAGGATATGTCACTGTCCCTAATCCTCACAAGCCTCTATACCCTAAACAGAAAGTATTATTCGTTTCACTTTAGAAAAGTAAGTCACTTGCCTGAAGTCACACCAGCTATTTAGAGTGGGAATTACCAGATCATTCATGCTTATCTTTAAAAGTTAACAGTATTTTTCAAAGTCTAACTCTCATTCCAACACGCCTCTCACTTTAATAGAGAGCTAGATGAACATAATGGATAACCTGGGTTCCAGGATTTCCTCATTCAAATTTTATAGTATCTGAAAATATTGGATGACAAAGTGCAAAGTGACAGTGAGTCAAGCCTGGAAGTGTTTATAGAACTAATTTTCTCGGTGATGACAGCAAGGCCTGGGGGGGAAGGAAAGACTAAACCACACCTATAAACACAGATGAATCAGGCTGTGGCTCCAGAGTCTTTGTTTTGTTGTCTTCACGTAGGCTATGGACTACCACAACAAAAAGCACTGGTGGCAATCAACATCCAGCACTCCTATAGTTGATGAGAACAAACTGATTATGTTATAGGCATTTATTTCACACAGAAAAGCCTGCCTCAAGTGGGGAAAAAACACATTTTGAGTTAATGATCATCTTTCACAACTAAGGACTACCAGATTATTGTAAAGGTTAAATGAGATAATATATATGAAAATGCTTTGTCAACTGTAAGAGTATTCAGATGTCTGGTAGACCGGGGTAAGTACAATATAATATGTGAAGGACAAGTTCACACACTTTTTAATAAGTAGCAAAGAAATCCAGTGGCTAAATAAAGATTGAAAATAGCCACTATTACGAACAACGTTCAGTTTTGCTAACGTTTTTCCATGGTGAAATGAATGCCCTCTACTTCTGCAACGCTACTGCTGATATTAGAATATTTTTGCAAACCATACACTGGAGACATCCACAGGAAGTGGGTGGGTACGTGAATGTCAATGAAGACATTGAGCTCTACCTTGTACCACTGTCTTATTCCTGACTCCGCCTCACTCTGACCTGTCGCCTGTGTTGGGTGTCTGTTGTCTTACACTCTCATTTCCCCCATCAAAATCTTAATAGGTCAGCAAATCACGACCTGATCACTAATTTTCCTTCCCAGTGAAGTGTGAAACACTGAAAATGTTAAGGACTTCACCTCTCCCAGAAAATGAATGCGCACATCAATGAAATCATTGCAACTGATATGTCCAAAGCATGAAGTAACAATGGCAGAATTTAAGGCATCAGACAAGTGAGGAAGAAAAAGATTGTGTGACATTGAAGATCTTGTGAAAACCCTGAAACTAAACTTCTCTGGTTATCAGCTGGTCGAAATAAACTGAGACTGCACAAAAGTAAATTCGAAGGACAACTGATTATGGTCAAAATCCAATTGGTGATGATCATCCAATCTGCAACAATCAGACGCCAGCATGATACACTGGAGTCCTCAGAGAGGTAAGATTTCTTTGCTCTCTGAAGCCACTGACCCTACAGTCAGTTTGATGTTGATTTTATCCACCGGAACTCACATCTCTGTTGGGAGACACTGGGAATCCAGTGGCAGTTGACTCCTGGTTTCCTTTTATTCGTCTCTTGCTCTCTCAGAAGATACATCATTGACTATAAAATGATCAAAGGCAAAAGAAAGGTATGTACCAAAGCCTTGAAGCCTACCCCAAGTTTCTTTCAGAATCCTTCTGACATCCTTGAGATTTGGGAACAAAAGACCATACTCATTTGTACTACTGAATGATTTGAAAAATGTTTGGTAGAAAATACGAGTAAAATCGTATCCATTCAACAAATATAAATGAACCACCTACTGTGTGTCACCTACACTGTTCTAGGTAGGCATTTTATTTAAAAGTAGACGTGAACCAGGAAACAAAATTGATTAATTTGAGTGGAAGATGTCCAAAGTACTTGTTAAATGAATCTGTAGGTAAAAATTGGGAGAGACTTTGAAATAAATCAAAAGATCAGTAAGTGTCCTGTCTAGCATATCCTTCCAGGTTCTCTTCCTTTTGCTGTGTTTGAGCTGATTGTCATCTCTGTGAGTTGTAGAAAATTAACAATAATGCAAATTACTCTGGCCCATAGAAATAGAAATGCTAGGACCTCTAGAATGCAATTGATTATTGCCCTGTAAATACTGACCAGTTTTGCATGTTTGTCCATTTCTGTCAACATTCTTCATCTGCCTGTGTGTGAATGCAAATCTGAATTCTCCTTTGAGCAGGTTATAACATCTTACTGCTTCTCTCATTAATTAAGGAATAAATAAAATCTTTAAGCACATGTTCATTTTGTATTTATATAAAAATCACAGCAATACATTTTAAAAAAAATATATCCCTTAGGGGTGCCTGGGTGGCTCAGTCGTTAAGTGTCTGCCTTCAGCTCAGGTCATGATCCCAGGGCCCTGGGATCAAGCCCACATCAGGCTCCCTGCTCAGCGGGAAGCCTACTTCTCCCTCTCCCACTCCCCCTGCTTGTGTTCCCTCTCTCTCTCGCTGTCAAATAAATAAATAAATAAAAATCCTTAAAAAATATATATATCCCTTAAATGGTTCTTAATAAATGCTCATTCTGGGACCACCGACCTCAAAAGAATATGTTTGGAAAGAAACAGTAAATTAATTCTAAAACTCTTCAAATGCAAAGCTTTAAATTCAGGGAAACAGTATCTTCTTGATACAATTGTGATATTTAAGGCACATTTGATAAGGCCTCCAAGTGCCCTCACATCACTGATCTCAGAGAAAGGAATAGAGCTGAGCTGTGGGTTAAAAAAAGAAAATGAAAAAGAAAGAAAGAAAAAGAAGAGACTATAAGATCCCCTCTGATTTTTTGCTCTACAGAAGTAATAAACTGCATTGTTGTAACTCAGTGTAAGTGGCTTCGAGTAAGGCAATAGAGATGCGTGCCAGAAGCTACTCATATCGTTCTTTAAAATGGAAATTTACCGTCTGCTGCATCACATGGACAAAATACAGAACTATTTTTCACAGCTTGTTCACTGAACAGATTATTGTAGAAAAAAAAACTTTTACATTTTCTGCAGATTCCCAAATCTCAGTCAAAAAACTCTTGGCAATTTTTAGCAGTGAAACAGATTTCACTTTCAGATTGAGATACTCCATTTAGCAGTAGTCAGATGATCTTCCAAATAAATATAGACTCGTTTCACTCTTGATTTTATTTAAAAAAAAAATGTTTTCATGAGGTGTCTTGGAGGAAACTTGCACTTATTTGGTTTTCCCAAGCTAAAGCAAAGAAAAACTCGAAGGTCTAAAAATCAGAGTTAAATAAAAAAGGAACGTTACACTAAAAATGTTATTACAAATAATGCATGTTCATCACACTACCAATAAATAAATAACCCTATAAAATTTTAGAATTAGTTGCAAAGATGCTCCAGTCTTTTCTGCCCTAAATCTCAGCTCCCCAAAATATTACTAAACAGAAGTGCATGTGTTCGGTACAATATAACAGACAGCAATATGTTGAGATACTTCACACAAAGAGGTCTCTGGGCCACTTTTCTCTTCTAGATTAGTTTTTATCACTTAGGTACAAGGCAACTGCACTTTTATTTCCAGGACCGTTTTTTCCTTGCCTCCCAGTGTTTAATGCCACAGAAAATAATGGGATGTGTGAAATTTAATAAAAAGCTAAACCCATGAGGAAATACTAAAATGAGAATAACAATCTTCACATAATCCTATACCCAAAACCCAGTTCTACAGATTCTACTGCCTCCTCCCTAAAGTCCTATGCTAAATTTTCCCCATGCTTTTTCTATCTATGAAAGGGAATTATATGATAAATAGGAATAAAACCAGCAATAGTGATGATGTCCTACTTTTATATTTGTAAAGACATATATGAATACCCCAGGATGCCCATTAAATTTCACAAAGTTTGTTGCTATTTTTAACAAGATTGTATGGATTTGTTCAAAGTTCATCTCAGTGACATTAAAAATCATCCCAATCATAAGCAAAGCAACCTGAACTTAAAGCAGAAGCTCTACCAAGTAAACAGGAAATAGCTCATGCTATTAAAACCATGTTGTTATTCTTCTAATGACAAATTTACTAGTTGAAAAGGATTCTCAGGTATCCAGTTCCAAAAGCCACATTTCTATGGTTAATCTGACATATGAGAATAGGTTAGTTTTTGAATCCACTATGAATCATTACAAAATTTCAAAGAAAAAAACTACATTTTTCACATCCTAATTACGATTATACAAACATTTGGATAATGTGAAAGAACAAAATTATTCTTTTCATAAGTAGTCCTTAACAAAAAATTAAACTAATATAAATGTGTCAGAAATGGAATAAAGCTACTGTGTCATGAGGATAAAGTATTAGATTTTCTAAAATTTCCTATGATAAAAACTAAACTGTTTGGTTCCAAGGGACCACTGTACGAGACAAGTTTGCTATGCTTTTGGATTTAAGTGTTGGCTTAGTTTATGGGTCAATAATCAAGGAGTAGGGATGGTAGAGCAGAGAGGAAAATACAGAAGTTTAATGTTGAGACACTTTTCAATCTGAAAAAAAAATATTTGAAAGGTATCTAAAGGCTTCTTGAAACTGTAACTTAAACACGTGAGACATTTAGATCTCATTTGCAAAAATTTTATCACCCCCAGATAATATTTTTTTTCTTCCCTTTTTTCAGGTTAATCCAGCTGCTATGTCTGCATTTAAAAGACTCACTGGAATAAAATATATTCTGAACGTCAAACTGATGAAAGTTTAGACAACTAAGGAGAATAACCTGGCAAAGTGAGGAAAACTGAGCACCAACCTCCCAGCTGCACACAGCCAATCAGCAAACCCGTCACATGTGGTCAGTGATGAGCCCGTGACTTTGGGACTGAGAAGGGACTAGAAGAGCTGCAGAGAAAGAGAGAGGGAGACAGAGTCGCTGTCCTAATTTTTTCTAAGCATCATGAAGTTCAAGCAAACACAAAAAAATCACATAAGCATTATACTTTAAAATATTCCTACATGACTCAGAAATTAACTCCAAATTCTCATCTTTTCTTATATTAAAGACAAGACAACAGGCCCAAAGTGGAGTCACTTATGCTAAGCCTCACATCACCGCACAGTTTCGGCTCTTCTGGAAATAGACTCTTATCAAGTCAGTCAGGAATCACCTGATCAGCATTATTTAGGTCATGTGCCTGATAAACCCTTTGCCATCCCCTATAAAGAAAGTCACCTTGCAATAACCCGTTGGCTTTTTTGCCTAGTACAACTCCCTTGTTCCAGCTCCCTTCTGCCTATAAAACCTCTTGCCTTGTAAAGCTCTTCAGAGGTCCTTTCTATCTGCCAGATTGGATGCTGCTCGATTCATGAATTGCTGAATAAAGCCAATAAGATCTTTAAAATTTACTCAGTTGAATTCTGTTTTTTTAACACTTATAACAACTATCTGTGAGTCTGATATATCAAGAGAAATACTAACCTAAATAATAGTAATAATACTATAACAACATCCCCTATTCCTAAAAATAAAGGATTCTTCCTGGGTCCTCCCGTTTTCGAGTTAGCATTCTGGTAGGAATGTATATGGATGCTGGCTACTAGCCCACGCTGCTGAAGCTCACTGCACAGTCTAGGAACCCAGACTTGTGCACAGTTGAAGGCCATCTTTCTTACTGAATCTTCCTGATTCAGCTTTTGGGTATTACCCATGCATGGCATCTTTATCAGACATCTGAATCAAGCCCTTCATTAGTGCATCTTTCAATGGAGAGTCAATGATCACTGGACACTGAGAACTTTAGTCCAAGCCCACAGCCTTCTAAGAAATCCTCCCCTGTGGAAAAGGTTTAAGCCAATTCTGTCACAGCTAGATTTTAGCTAAAAGAATCCACCGTAATGCTTGGTTGACAGCTGATGTTTTCTGGCAAATGAAGATAATAACACAAGCTGGTGGTGGGGGTCTACTGGTGTCTAGCTGCCCGCCACACACTGGTAGCCAATGATGTAACACCACAGGTCTTAACAGTCTAAAGTGCTGGGTATAGAAATCAATTGGGATTTTCCCAAGCATCTGGTGCCTCCACAGTAGGATCACAACAACGAGATTGAAAAAGGTTTCGTTTAGTGGCTGTGGCTGATTTTTGTTTTTATATTAGAGAACTAAAGGCAAAGAGGGTTAAGTTTAGTTCTAAGAAGAGTTAAGGTAGTGAATTATTCATCATGTGATTTCTATCACACGGCCCTTTGCCCTGCTCACCTTTTACTTTCCTTAGCACTTAACTTCCTCCTTACATTCTCACTTAGCCACTCCATCTGTCTGACATTTCACTGACCTCACAATGGTGTGCACATTTGTGCAAACTCATTTTGAGCCATTTAAATTTTTTAATGAAAAAAATTTGCTTTTGAACTCAGTGCCTCACCCTTTTAATAACGTGCATCTATATTTTTAGTGGATACAAAATACAATATTCAAGAGATGAAAACTCCCTTGATCCTACATAGGACACCTGTGGTGAATTTCCCATGCAAAGATAGATAGTCCACATTTCCCACTCTCTCGCTTTCTCTCTTCTCTTCTTGGGCTTTGGCCCTGTTTTGGTAGTGGGGAGGGGGAAATAATTTACCTACCTTAGAATCTCTGTTGTTCAGTGAGAGATGGCTTCTCAGCATTTATCTGTTTCTGTGGTAATACCTATACATTTCCTTCCAGCAATTCCATTGCTCCCAGCAGTCATTTTACTATTCATTTTACTCTTCATTCTCTGCATGACCTTTAATTGATTCTTTTGTTTGTGCATGCCAAAATACATTTTCTAACTCATTTTCCAAAGCTGGGCATACAATATAGTAAGCTAGTATAGTATCAATCAACTGAAAAATATGAGCAGCACTTTATAAATAAAAAGAAAAATCAAATGGTATTTTCATTACAATTTCAAAATTCATAGAATTATAAAGCTTGTCCAGACCCAAGGAATCACCTAACCCCAAATCCTCCTTCTATATCTGAGGAACCTAAGACACAGAGAATTTGGTCAGACCTAGAACAAACTCATGGGACTCTGAAAATATGTTCCACTACTCTATTAAGACCTATGGCTTATTTTCACCCATAACTTTGATTTTACTATATCTCAATAAATTAAGAAGTTAATATTTACCACATTGCATCTGTACTGACTACACTTTGTAAGGACTTCCTTATGAAATTCCTGAAACCATAAAAAAAGCATCCAAAATTATTGTACATTTGTTTTTGGCCCAACTGTTCATGAGGACAATACGATATGCTGTCATCCCCTGGTAAGAATATTTATAGTCTCGGACAATGACCCACACATCAGCCTCTTTCAGATAGATAATTTACAAAAATTTGGGTTTAAATGTGTATTTATTTTGCTATTCAGATTTTCATGGTTTCTTCTGCTCCAAAGACTTCTTTTTACATGAGTTTTTATCCCAGAAATGAATGTTGTGATTACCTTTCACCACTGACCCATCTGACTAAATCTCAATTCTTCTCCAGTGTGAAGCAGCCTCTTTTTTTTTTGAGCTATAAGTTTTGGTTAATTCACAGCCTCCGAGGAATCTGTTGAGCATTTGAGTGCCATTCCTTATTGGACCTTGCTCACAAGCAAGGGTAGATTGTAAAAGAAATATTTTACTAAGTCAATTAAAAAATATAACACATCCCCCTGAAACTCCAGGGGAAAAAAATAAAGCTAAATGTCAGTGGTGTTGCCACATAAAGTTTATAGTAACATGAGCCTCTGACTTCCCAGGCAACCTGGGATTTTGGCAGAAATGCACTTGGAAGGGGGTCTTGGGTCATTCCACTCATATCAACTCTATCAAAATTAGCAGAGATAAAAGCACTGAATGTCTTGGCAGCCCTGATTTTTATTAAAAGCTTCCCTTAACCCCTGGTTGGATTTACTATTCTCAATAGATTCTGGTGGCACCCATGGTTCAGATTCTATAACCTGGCCCTTTTAATTAACCTATGTAGTGAAACCATGTCTTGGCTATGGAGACATAATTTGTGTTGGCATCACCAGTGATGAAAAGAAAATTAATAACTAAGCTTTAGAAAGAATAATCTTTTTACCAGATTTAACTCATTTGTATGTAATTTGCTCTTAATGCCACTTAAAGAGTCAAAAGAAATCTCAATGCATACATACAAAAAAATTATGAGCATAAGAAATTTGAACGGTGAATAATTATCCATTCACTATTAAATGTTTTTTTCTGTAATCAGTCAGACTCAGAGCCCTCACCCACGAATTATTCCCTGGCCACAAAAAAAGGCTCAACAGTGTGATAAAACATATTAAATGAAATCTCTGTAGCGAATAAACAAAAAATTCCTTCTCCTCCTCTCCGTGTTTGAGAAGTCTAGTTTATTAAATCAGGAATATTTCTCATTTAGAGAAACACTGAATATTTACACACTGCACTACAATTTAACAATTTGGGTAAAAAAATATGTTTTCCATCTGTATTTGCCAGTGAATTCTGAGCTTCGATTTTATTATCTTTTCAAAGGCTAAGGTTCTGCTCTTTATTTTTCTTGCTATCCTATTCCATAACTCTTACTAAGCTAAACTTTTCCTTTTAAAATACCTTTTCTGTCATCTACTACCCAGGCTGCAGATGAAAAATCCATGAATTTACAATGGTAAAGAATTCCATTTACCAGAGAGCAAGAAACAAGTCATCTTGAATGCCTTGGGCTTTTTATAATTATACAGCACATTTTTATTTTATTTTTTTAGAAAAGAAAAAAATAAAATAGTATCTTCACATTCACATTATGCCATGAGACAAAAGTAATTCATAACTTTCCCTCCTATTCAACCAAGTTTTCTATTAGAACTTCTCCCTGGCTATTTGAACATGTTTAAACTAATGGTTTTCTGTAATTTGTCTTTTTTCTTTGGAAACATACCGTGCCATTGTCAGTTTTTAAAAAGAAGCAATTTTCTGACTTTTGAGATTGAGCAGGTCAAGAAAAAATTACTACTGTTGAAAACCTGTAATTAAATAGGAAAATGCAGCTGCATTTATGAGAAACTAAAATTAAGTTTATTCTATTAATTCTTGATTCTGAAATGCTGTTTGAATTTTTGGTTAAGGTTACATTTAGAGCCATGTCTTATCTATCTGCTATCTTTGCTGAACATTTAATAAGTAACATGTAGGAATATAATAGTTGTATTCTTATGGAGAGATAATTCTGATCACTTTCTCTTCTTCCTTAAAATATCATTTTCGGAAGTACTTTTAAACGAACTAATGAAATATTCTTTACCAATTTGCATTTATTTTTATTATAATTATTCTGAATAAATATGTTCCCCAAACGTTAAAACTGTATATTCAAGAAATACACGTTAAGCGCTAATCTTCATAACTCTAGAAAAAGGCTAGCATTTAAAAAATAGAATAATCTAAGCTTTTTTTTTTTATTTATTTTCATTTTCATTAATTTTTCTAAATGTGATATATACCATTTTATCACATTAAACAATACTCATAAAGGAGGGTTTACTAAGAAATCAAACTGATTGGTGAATTTATAAGATTACCAGACCCATTTCCTGATTACAGCTCCTGTATGAACAATTCATCAAAGTAGGTTATATTTAAAGAGTTAAAATATTTTGTATAAACACAGTCTAACAAACAAATACAACCATTTAGGACAATTTAAAAAGTCATAATATTTGTCACTGCTTAATTTTAATGGTGTGTTTTAACAAATCAAGATAAACACCCTTTAACCTCCCCTACAAAACTCTTGGATTGAAATCTGAATAACATTTACATAAAATTAGGTATAATGTGAAAGCTTTATTAAAGCAAGTGTACGATACTACAAAATTATTTATGTACTGAAATAGTAGTAATCTCTATTTGAAAGCTGAAGCCGAATGTCAGAATACACATAAATTTTGCTATATACTTAATCATAAATCTTATATTTTTCTAAGGATATTTTAAGTGGCATAGTAATATAAAAAAAATAGTACTTATTTAACTGTAAATATATCTAAAAGCTTAAGCTTTGAAACTTATTTCTACTTTGGGGGAAAAAAAACTTTTTTTCTGGGAAAGAATGTTCTGGTTTTGTTTTTGCCTTTGTTTAGATTTGTTTTAAACATATCTTCAGCCAACGTGTGGATTTCTTCACTGTGGCTACAGACCTATGTGATACTTTAAAACTGCAGTTCAGTGGCTGGGAAACAGATACACACAAAAAATATACTTTTCACTAACAAGAGATTTATGGAAAGAAAAGTAGTAGGAAGTGATAAGTAAGGGCTTTAAGGAACATATTCCTCTTTCACATTCCCGTTCACTCCTGTTACCTGTTTTGTTTGGTCATTTCTGTTCATGTGTTAATGTGCTAAAGCTCTTGGAATTCTATTTTCCAGATGCTTGTATTCCACAGAGGAAAGGAAAACTGATCCATGAAGTTGCTATTTGCATAAAATGCAGAAGCATCTGTCACAGCCTCCTTCCTTGTTGAGTTTGGCATCTAGGGATCGTGCAGCTGGTCTGCCTCAGCATTAGGTTCCCATGAAGGCAAAGAGAGTCCCCAGTGAGGACAGCATCGAGGGGCAGGGCGAGAACGTGCTCAGTTCACAATCGGCATATTGACAATTTTATTTTTGATCGGATGATGACAATAACTGGCCTGTCACATACATACACACTCATCACACAAACTAGCTCAGGTTCAGCCTGAGAACCATCGTAATTGACAACACTTCCCTGTAAGTATGTTTCTTATCAAGGTCATGATGAATTAATCATCATCATGTTGCATTTCGTTAAGTAGCACAGAGGGTGGAAATTTTTAGGCAAGATTAGGGTTATTCACAAGGTTTTATTTTAGTGGGGATTTTTGCTCTGTTTGGTTTTGTTTTGTCTTGTTCTCTCTTACATCTAATTAAAATCCTATGAGTGTGGATATCTTTGTGCCCACTTCACATGCACACAGAAAATTGCTTCTGTTGCTAAAGTAAATTGTAAAATCAGGATGGCTCAAATAAACTTTAAAGAGGTATATTTCAGTTTCATTCTTTTCCACACTTATTCCTGCCTGGCACTCAAACCGACAATTCTAAGTGTCAAGGCCGGTGACCAGAAATATCCGTAAATGTCTATAAATGTCTGTTACTGGGTCACTGCAGAAAACTAGATACAGTTTCCCACACGGATGAAGATAAGCCAATTCAAAGCCAAAATTACTTGCAGTATTTTCTAAAGTACATTTTAAATCTATCTCAGTGTTTGGTGTAGTAATGCTACTTAGAAATAGTTTTTATTATTAGCCTACTTTGATTTTTCCATGCCGATACATTCACTATTCCTTGTTGCCTGTGGATAGAGTTGAAACAATCTGTCTGACAAGGTCTTTGTGAATAAATGGCACAGAGAAGCAGGCATAGTAACCAGTTAACAAATTCAGACTTTGTAATAATAACATTTCTTTATAACAAACTGGTATAATTGGACTAAAAGTTTCTCTGATGCAAGTTCATCAGTAAGCAGTAATCAGATAGGAGGCTTCTTTGAAACTTTTCTGATTCATAAATAATATAGTAGTTTACAAAGAGGAAGTTTGTGGGAAGCAGCAGTAAACAGTCTCGCAATCCATCTGTTATTATGGAATCCAGAAGAGCTGAATCAGGATCCACGTTGTTTATGATATAAAAGATGCTTGGGAAATGTTGCTGAAATAATTATTAACCAAAAATGTCATGTTTTTACTTTTTAGAAGTCTGAGTCATATGGATTGCAATGAAATGTACCCACCTGTGTGAATAAATGTAGGAAGTTTACCTGGATTAATTATTTGGTAGAATACCAAATGCAGTTTAAAAAAAAAAAAAAAAAGGCCATTCCATGGTGGAATATATCCTTATTCTTTAATTATTGGTTAATTTTGAAGTTATTTTCAAATATGTTCTTTTTCAAGCATTATGTGACTTTTAAGAATATAGCTCGAAAGTCCCACATAGAACGTGATTAAATTCAGTATTTGGCACATGAAATTAAAATAGCCAAAGCCGGAATGTCTTTCCACTCTCCAATCTCTTGACCTAAACCTCACCCCATTTTTCCTCCTCACTATGTTCTCAACACATACACACACAGACGCACACCCTCAAATGAAAGAAAAGATATAGTGTGAGAGTTTCACTCTTGTTGCCCTTTTAGGTACTGGAATTATTCCTCAATTCTAATTTGCTTGAAACTTATGTAATTTTTTTTCAATTTTGGAAAGAACAAAATCAAGAAATATGTTAATGCAAGGGAATTTCAACAGTGAGGCATGCTTTGTTTCAGATTTACTCTAAATGAGACCAAAGTGTCTGTCCTTGTACAGCTTTTTGTCCAAAGCATGATGATAAGCTACCCCACATAGTAAAGTAAGCAACCATAGATGGAAGACATGATAATATACAACCAGAGCAGAGGTTTTTTACATCCTAAAACAATAGCAATATTAGTATTTCTATGGACATCCAATAATACTTAAAAATGTAATACAATGAGTCTATCTCGTGTCCTTAATCAGCTAGAAATAAATTTTGCCCTTTATGGAAGAAATGTACTAATAACCTAACCAAAAAGAATGCCATTAGAAAGCTCTAACTACACTGGCCATAAGGGGGGTAGTAGGCATAAGGATCTGAAACATCTACTCTATTTCACCTTCCTTGATTCAAATTGCTTTGGAATACTTTATTGTCCTTTACAGAAAACCTGGATGACAAAAACCTACACATAATCCTCCCTTAAGTACATTCTCTTGGGCAGAACCGTACAGAAACCAGCTTGACACATTTTGTTCCTTATCGGTTCCCCAGACCTAGATGGCTCTTTTCCCTGCAAATGTTGACAAGAGTGCCATCTCCTGGCTCCACAAATAAAGTAATTCCTATAAAAATTCTACTTTCGTCAAACTGCTGAAAAAGTTCATTATTCGGATAACGAATAATCTTCAGCTTGGTTTTAAAACACAGTACTTTTTATTAGTAAGTGTGATGTTGTGCCTTTATAACTAGTACTGGGACAACGTAAGTCCTCTCTTTTCTTTTGATGTATAATACACTTGTGTCAGTAGAAAACCCTTTGATTGTCTCTAGCAGCTAAATTATTTTAATTTCCTTTTCCCCCTTCCACCTTCTTATCTTTAATTTCTGACATTTTACCTTAACCTTAACCTATGCCTACCTACGCATTTTATCCTAAGAATTGTTCCTCTCTATACATGCATCTTTGCCGGTCTGTTGTATCTGATCTCCCCAGGACTATAGGTGACATTTATGTGAAATTCATTTCATATTTTAATTCTCACTCTCCTTTTCTAGTATTTCTTTATTCCTAACAATCTTTTCATGGCTCCTCATTTAAACCACCATTATATTTTTCTAACATCATCCAAATTAGTAAAATTAACAATCGGTAAAATGTACATGAGTAGCTATAATTGCTTTAAAAAATCTCCATAGCCACAAAATGCTAGCTGCTGTTGATGAACGTTGGAAGAAAATCTACATCTTTTCATGTACATTCGGCAATAGATAAATAGCCAAAATAGCAATGTCTCTTTCAACCTTTCAATATGTTCAGTAGAGCTAAACACCAAATGGAGTAATGGTAACATGCGAGGAAAATTCTGTATCCTCATAAGCATTTAAAAAACTACCATGAAGAGAGGAATGGCAGTGCTTTGGACAGGGAGTTCAACAGATCCTGGCTGAAAAATAATGAGGTGACCAGGTCCAAACGGGAGCACAGGAAATGGCACCAGTGAACGGAATACTGCTTTACAGCCCGGAAGGCAGAGCACGTGCAAATTTCCTAACCAAATGAGTCGCACAAAAGACACTTGAGCATTCCTTATTCTTAAAAAAAAAAAAAAAAAAAAAGTTGTTTTTTTAAGTACTGAGCTTGTCAAATTTTAATCAGGGAGATGGATGAGTGACAGATGAGGAGTAGTAAATGATGAGAAAATCTAAGTGGGCAAAAAGAAACAAGTGAGAGTGGAGAACAAAAGCTCACCCCGGGAAGCGAGGTGGGGGGGGGAAGGAGGGGGGAAGCAGGGAGGGAAGGGTTGCCGAGAGAGTGAGTCCCCAGAAACCCAGGCTGAGACTCTAGTTAACCCTGTACTAGGAGAAAACAGACCAAAGCACCAATTGTTCCAGAGGCTCTGGGAATCAAAGTGTCGGTGCGATCCAGACCAAAGTGCCAGACGCAGAAACTAGCAGACCAGAGGGTCCGCTGACCTGATTTCAATGGCCGAGGAATTATGCAAGGTCCTGCGGATGCCACCGCTCAGCCAGGCCACGTCCTGCGCTGCTCTCCTGCGTCACAGCCAACGTCTGCCAACTCCACTCCCCGACGAGCCAGGGGCTCCCAAACTTGGACTAAGCATCACGGTCACTCGGGGAGTCCCTCCTGATGTCCAGGTCGCACTGCATGCTAGCCACTTACATGACTCTCTGGGATCTGGCAGGCGTTAGCACTCGTTCCAGATCCCCAGGTCCTGCCAGCGGGCCCCAGAGTGTGGGAGCCACTGAAGTAGGTTCAACATCTCCCCAAGGGCAGATTGAGTCCCTTTCATTACCCTTGGGATTTTCAGAAAATACCAACACACCTTTGTTTGGTGAAAGTAACACACACTCGCTTCTTGACTTTCATGGATTTTCATTCCAACCCCCTTTCCCTTCTCCTGTGCTACAGAATCCATCATTTCCACTTCTTAAGCCTATGACCTGGGACGAGCTACTCCACTCCCTCAGCTTCAGTTTCCTTGTGTGTGAAGTGGGCTTTATCATAAAGCCGCTGAGAGGATCAAGGAAGATAACTCCAGCAAATCCCTCGGCTCAGCGCCTGCCAAACAGCGCTCCAAAAATGTCAGCCACTATTATTATCCATTTATTCATGAGTTAATTCCCTGCCAGCATAAAGGATTTTTTAAAGGCTTTTGTAAAAGAAAGTATGGAGAACTTCATCATAGTAGCCTGAAAAGGGGAAGCTCAAGAGACGAGAGGAAGAAAGCAATCTCGTTTGGAAGGTTCGGGCAACACTAAAGATGAGGCTTGAAGGATGAGGGGTTCTTTGCAAACCCAAAGGCAACCACACACCTGATCGTCTTCGCCCACAGGCTCCACTTAAAGAACGTGAGATCTGGAAAATCAACAGATAATCCATCAACTGTTTGGAGAAACAGAAATGAGCTGTGAGGGAGGGAATGTAATTACAAGTGCTGACCAAGTGTGCCCCAGCCAGCCCTCTAAGCCTGGACCAGTCGAACCTCCCGCCTGCCGCGCGTGGATCCTAGCGAAATGGCCCCCCGCAGGGCAGTGTGGATAGAGGTTGCTCAGGGAGGCCAGCCTTCCAAGCCACTGGTCCACCAAGGAGACCTCCTTCTGTGTGGGTCCACGTGGCTAGAAACTCTTCTTCAAATAGCAAAGCGCCTCCCGGAATGAAGAGTCCCTGAATCCTGCCCCTGCCGGACCCTCGGCTTGAGTTTGGGACATCCCGTGCAAGTTGTCCAATTGTAAAGAACTCAGTTATTGAACCTCAAGTTAGGGGTGGGACTGCCGGGGCAGAAGCAAGGGCACTGTGCCCAAGACGGATGCGTATAATTGAGTTAAGTGTATTATCTGGAAGCCCGTGAAGTCTGAAAGGCAAATTAACCTAAGAGGCCCTGGATAAGCTTTATGGAGGGATAAAAAGCAGATCGCTCTGGGTAGGAAGGGTTTCTTCAAAGGCCAGGAAAGCTAGATGATTGGCCATTATGTGTAAATTGGAATCTGTTTTCACAATAATCAACTTGTTAATTTTCCATGAAATTATTTCAAAGAAATTTCAGCATTTCCTGAACTCTCTTTATTTGCCTCCATCCTTTTCTTTCACCAGATGGACATAATGTCAATGTTTAAAAGGAAGTATTTATGCCTTTCTTTCAGCAGTTAATTGCTACCTGTCAGGCAGTTGAAGATTTCAGGCAAGCCTGAGCAGAGTAAAATGGGTAGCCTTTCAAGGCAGAAACGCACTCATTCAACAACTGTGTATTGGGCATCTCCTGTGTGTGGGGCTCTGTGGTGCTTTCACTCAAAGGTGGGCAGTGAACACTCAGAAGGACGACCATTACCCTCTCCATATTAAACTAACACAAATAAGAAGCCAAGTTGGTATGGGCTGATCTGGGTCCTCCCCAAATCTATAGGTTGAAGCCCTTGGCCCCGGTAGATCAGAATGTGACTGTATTTAGAGACAGGGCCTTTAAAGACGTGGGGAAGTTAAAATACGGCCGTTTGGGTGGCCCTGAGCCAATCTGACTGATGTCCTCATAAGATGAGGAAATGTGGACACACAAGGAGACACTGGGGCTGCATGTGCACTGAGGAAAGGCCATGTGAGGACGCAGAGAGAAGAGAGCCACCTGCAAGCCAAGGACAGAGGTCCCAGGAGAAATCGACCCTGCCCACACTTTGATCTTGGACTTCTGGCCTCCCGAACTATGAGACAATAAATTTCTGTTGCTTAAACTGCCCAGTCTGGACATCTTGGTACGGCAGCTCTGTCTAAAACACAAGCTAAATATCTACCTGGCAAAATGCTTTAGTTTTCTTCCAAACCTACAACAAACTCCAGTTCTTTCAGGTACCATTTTGTGTCTTCTTTGTTCCAGAAATCTCAGCCCTAAATTAACCCCTGAGTACCCCTCCTCCCCCCTGGACCAGGATGAACTACTCTTTGCCTTGAACAAAGGAAATTTAGTGCGTGTGTGTGTGTGTGTGTGTGTGTGTAGTAAATAGCCTATGGCCAAAAACTATTTCTTAATGAGTTACAGAGAAAAAAATGTTTGAAAAAGTATGTGACAACTTGTTACATTCTCTTAATTTGCTCTAGAGTGAGTACAATAAAGTAAAACTTCATTATAACACGGAATATAATTTGTACAAAATACTACTACTACTTGCATGTTGAAAGATTAGTTCTGCCTGGATCCAGCACACGTGTCATATTTCTGGAAAGTCATTTGACACGAATCAGTCTAAAAAATAAAACAAGCAGGTGCATAATATATTACCCAGAATAAAATAAACATGGCTTCATTTTTAAGTGCCAGAGTTTAGTTCGTCCATTAAATCTCCATCAGCTACCGCATGTTTGGCATAGAGGCTTGGCGCCCTCTTGTGTTCACTCTGGGACAGACTTGTTCATGGAATCGAGTAATTCACCCCAAGGCGTCTTTCAATCCCTAAAAATTGCAATAGAATTCTCAACAGAAATCAAACTCTCTTTTGCTACATGAGTTATATCAGTTATGAAAATACTAAGCAGGTACAATATACAGTGTATAAAATTTCAAGTTTTAAATAAACATTTCTGCACCCGTGTGACTCCCTGTTTGAGCTGTCTTTTCTCCAGGTTATTAGAGACAAAAGGTTTTTCACTTGCTTTTATAGTCAGCAGGCCTTCATATTGATTTGTTGATCCTTCAAAATTTTAGTTCTAAATCTAATTTTAGTTCTCCAAGAACCTTCTCAAAATTATTAATTTTACTCAGATTTCCCTGAAAAAATTATAAAAACTAAAAAAATTATATAAACTATCTTCAGAAATTAAGCCATAAAGCATGTTATCTGTAATGACTATATATTTAAACAATTTTGTTTGATGACAATTGTTAATGTCACTGTTACTATTCCCATCAAAAAGATGAATAATCATAAGCAAATTGCCAAAACATGACCTCACGCAGACTAGTTTAGTCTGTTGGTGATTACAGTACAAAAGGTCACACTGCACATTAAAGTTAATTTCCCCAATTCAGATCTAATGGGCATCCACCTTGGTAATTTCCTTGTTTCGTGTAGATATCATAAAATATGAATTGACACCTATGTTACAAACCATATGAGCCTCTCCTTATTTCTCCTTACTAAAATTTAGTTCAAATAGCATACATCAAAATCTAACCACCCAATTTATATTTACACTGTACTCAGATATATAACCATGTCCATCTGGGGCATGAGCTTCATTTTCCTATAGGCATCATTACAATCCCCAAGTGAGTTTGCGGAACTGAACTTCAAAGGCAAGAGGACTGGCGAACTGACAAGGGCTACTTCAGAAGCTTCCAGAAGATGCAAATACAAAACAAATACCTCCTAAGTCCTAAAAGACACTGACAACTGTTGAGAACAAAGGGAAGCAATTTGAAGCTGATTATCAGCAGAAGCAGCTATGAGGCTGAATAAGAACGTTTGATATAAAAGCAGAAAACAAGGGTTTTGATCAAACTCTTGCCACAGATAGCCAGGGATCTTGGTCAGTTCTGGTTGTTTCTCTGCACCTCAGTATCATTGCCAGTAAAATGGGGATAATTCTTTATGAATTACTAATGATAAAGCACTTAATAAATACTCAAGAAAAAGGGTACAAATAAGAAGATGCAGTTGATTAATCAATGCAGTTTAGATATTTATTACAGGCCTAGAAGCAATGCACTAATAATTCCCTCATTCTTGGGATTTGAGAGTAAGTCTGAAATCAGAGGTAAGTGCAAAATGACCGAAACAAACATAGGAAGTTCTGATCTGGATTCTGGGGGACAATTCATCAGGACAGGCAGTCCTAGGTCACTTCCTCACCTCCGTGAGATGCGTGCACACACACACACCCATGCTCATACACAGGCACACACACACACACATGCACACACACAAAAGGCTCCCTACACTTTATAAGTCAAATACATTAATATAGATCGTATCTTCATAGTATGCCTCCATCAGTTTTTTAAAATTGTCTTTTCAGTGATTAAAACAAAAACAAAGGTGTAAGGATTTCATTTAACAACTGTTTCCCTCCTTCTTCCCTTCCTTTCTTTCCTCCATCCCTTCCTCCCAGATAGCTTTGGCTGAGTATTTTAATCATTAGATTTTTCACCATCTGGATAAACAAGTAATAATGCAAATAAGCAATGCAGAGATTTGGAGGTGCCCTAGTGAGGCCTGAAACCCAAAAGAGTTGAGTTCTTCAGCTCTGCAGCACTAGGAGAGCCTTCCCTATTCCCAGATAGAATTCCTCCATCTTTGGAGTCTCAGAAAACTTTGTTCTTGCCCTTATTAAAATTAAAGTCAGATTGTATTTGCACACAAATATATGTTTGAGTGGGACCACAAGTCCCCTGAGGGCAGGAACCCTGTCTTATTCAGCTTATTTGAATTCCCAAGGGTCTAGACAGAACTGTGTGGGGTGAACTGAGCAGGAGAACCCACAGTCCTGGCTAAGTGTCCTAAGTGTGCCCCTAACCCCTGAGGCAAGTTGAAACACGGCTCTGAACCTCAATTTCCTCCCCTGTAAAGTGGGTTAATAGAATCTCTACCTCTCAGGATGGTTGAGAAGATCAAATAGTGTGCATGAAAGCAAATGTTGAACCGCACAGCACTAATAAAAAATACCTTAGTTAGGCAAGTTTGGGCAATAATAGGAGCCAAACACAGATATGTAAAATCATGCAATTATCTGGCACACCAGAACTCCCCCTTTTATGGGGAACACAGAAAAAAGTAAAGCAAGTAGTACATAGTGGTGAATTTTAGGTGTCAACTTGGCTAGGCTCTGGTGCCCAGTTCTTTGGTCAAACACCAGACTACATGTTGCTGTGAAGGTATCCTTTAGATGTGATTTACAGTTAAATCGGTAGACTTTGAGTAAAGCAGATTACCTTCCATAATGTGTGTGGGCCACATCTAATCAGTTGAAGGTCTGAATAGAACAGAAAGACAAGCCTCCTTCAGCAAATGAATTCCATGAATTCTACAGCAAACAACCTTCAGACTGGAACTGTAATGCTGGCTCCCTTGGATCTCCAGCCTGCCAGCCCACCTTGCAGATTTTGGACATGCTGCATTCCATAATCACACAAGCCAGTTCATTAAAATAAGTCCTTTTTATACATACATACACATCGTATTGGTTCTGTTTCTCTAGAAAACCCTAACTAATACACACACATATATGTATTTTACACATACATATGCGTACATGTATGCAATGTTTTATGTATGCACATACGTGTGTTATATATATTGTGTATGCTTTATATGTATGGATATGTTCTTATGTATGTATTTCTGAGAGAACCAGGCCCAAAATACCCTCGGCGAGGAGACAGGACCTACTGTCCTGAGGAAGTGGGAGTTAGACAAGAATTAAGGGGTAATATCCATCTCTAGGCCTGGATAAAACTGTGGCCTGGGATCATCTGATTCAGCAGAACTTGCACTCACACCCCTCCCTGCAAGCTGCAAAGTTAACGTGGCTCCTTCAGCTGTCATTACACCCAAACCTGCCTCTTCTCCCTCTCCTCACTGTCCCTCCTTAGTCTCTAGGCCCCTTGCCTGGCATTCTGTCTCCTGGCAGCCTGTTTCCGGTCCCTCTCCCTGCAGCCTCCCTACCAGTCCAACCACCCCCTCTCCAGAGGAAGCGCATCAGTCACATCACTCCTGCTTCTGACCTATGGGGGGCTGTCGTGTGCCTCCCCTCTGCCGCCGGCATGCTTGGAGCACACGATCACTTGTATTTCCTCCACACATCCTGTTGCTTCCCGCTCCACAGCTTCACATAAGTGCCTCCTGGGGGGGGGAGGGGGTCTTCTCCCCTTGTGTACGCAGCATTTCGTGTCCACCAGTGTAACACACTCCCTCGAGGAGGCCGCCCCTCCAAACCCTTTGCAGTGACATTCATGTCAGCCTCCTCTGGGGGCTTCTGCCCATGCCCCCTAGCACAGCCATCAGCCCCTTTTGACTCATCTTTGCTTACAAAGCACCGGCCCCCCTGCCTGGCACACGGTTTGTCCTCCTTGTGCAAGTACCAGATAGGACTGGATTAATTGCCTGGGATGCCGAGTACCAGCGGCTGTCCCGACTTACCGACCAGGGTGAGACCTTTTGGGAATGAGGACGGTGTCTGTGCCCTCCTCTGAGGGGCGTTCAGGAAACCTAGAGTTAGTGATCTGGTGTCTGGCTGGCCGGGACACGGGCCCTGAGGACTGTGCAGGGCTGAAGAGGGATGGGGAGTGCAGGAGCGTGGGAGGTTCAAGAGGGCAGGGTGGTATGAACGGATGGAAAAGGGGATGAGGAAGAGGATGATGAGGACGAGGTAAATCATGACAGCACAACAATAATAACGAGCAAGACTGAAATAGAATGGATGGTGGCAGTTCAGGACTAGCAGGAAAAGACAGAATAAACAAATACAACTGGAGAAGCTTGTGTTGGTGGGAAACGAAGTGCCAGCAAGTGGAGAAAAGGGGTGCAGTGCAATATGGTCTTTTCCTAATGAGTGACTTGTCTTAGAATAGTAAAAGAATTTGCTATCGATTTTTATACTCATCTTAGAAAAACTTCTTTGGGGGGCGCCTGGGTGGCTCAGTTGGCTAAGTGTCTGCCTTCAGGTCAAGTCATGATCTGGGGTCCTGGGATCGAGCTCCCTGCTCAGCGGGGAGTCTGCTTCTCCCTCTTCCTCTGCCCCTCCTCCCCACTTGTGCACTCGCTCCCTCTCTCTCTCTCTCTCTCTCTCTCGTAAATCAATAAAATCTTTTTTTTTTTTTTTAAGAAAAACTTCTTTGGGAATGATGAGCCCTCAGATGACATAATATGATGCTGTCTTTGAAGTTTCCATGGATTTTTTTTTATGGTTGCCAACATAAATTACTTTGTTTATTATAATTTTTCTTTTAGGGAACACTCCTAGAAAATGTTTCAGAATCTGGTTTTGAAAAAAAATTAAATTATCTTAAATTAATATAAAAGAAGAAAGTAAGAACATTCAAGGAAATACCAAAAAGGAAATTAAATTCAACAGTTTCCTATGTAACTTTAACAAACTCTAATAAAGGGATGACTTGTAAAATCAATAATCTCTCTCTTCTTGCCTATAGAATCAAATTGGTTCAAAAAAGAAGCCAAACTTTTTACATTAAGAACAACTGGCGTACTAAAATAATGACTTATAAGTACTAACATGTTCGCCTGAAACTTTAGACACCAGCGTGGAGTCTCAGGCCTAGAAACTGTGCTCAGCCCTGGGAGGGAGCCACTGAAACACTGTGGGTTTGGCATCTCACATCAAGCCAATCCCTTTGCTATTTGAGTTCATTTATTATTGGCAAAATGGAACTTCCTGTCTCTAAGAAGAAAGATTTTTAAAGTCTCATAAAAATTATTCCAAAGTTTTTTTGGACTTCAAAAGGGTCTTATGAAACAACATTTTTATTAGTTAAATTTATGGAATATGGCACATAAGGATTATATTTTCTTATATCTTAAATAAGTAACAATTAGGGCAAAACCAATGGGATGCAGAGTTTGGAGATGGTTGGCAAGGAAATCCCCAGGGGACCACTTTACTGTGAGTTAAAGAAAAACACATACTTTCCAAGGAGGGGATGTGTCCTCTCTCTAGGAACTACAGAACCGGAGTGTGACTCTGGTTTCTTAAAACTATCAAAGTCCAAAGTGTACCGCCAAGGGAGGCATCCTTACTCTAGGATCCACCAGAACTTCCGAAGGTGAAAGCAAAAAATGCCTGTCTACTGGCCTTTTTGTTAACTACTGTGGCCTGTATGCGTTACATGTTCTCATGGGAACCAGCCTCCCAAATTCCCCTTTTAGGAGGTAAATAAGTAAGATTCTCTGTGTAATGACTGTCATGAGGTCTGTTCCAATACCAGGAGGCAAAAAGAATCCAACAGCCCTATTGCTGGCATTTTACTCAGTGGGCCATGTCTTCAAGACACAGAGAGGTGGAAAGTTAGCTTCTCGATAAAGGGTGAGCAACAGCAGGAAGAGCTGATGTCTGGACAGAGAAGCCTAAGAAGCTTGTGCACCTTCCAAGCTCACAGTGTGGGCAATCTCCAGTCTTGGAGAGACCACAGGATGCTGTTCAATCCTTCCAGATGGCCAAGCAGGTTGATTATTAATTTTATATTTTGAATAGTGGATTAGGTTGGACATCTTGGAATTTAGTCTACCAGATTTATTTACTATAATAGATCTTTGTTAATCACACATTAATTATGTGATTTCCTGAAGTTGCCATATTGCTTAGAAAAGCAAAAGTCATCAAAACATTAAATATTTATTAATAACTTGACCACAAATAAGAATGGGTCCTCATTCCAACAGCCCTCCCAGCTGTGTCCATCCAACACGTAAGGTCACGTCTTTATTCATGAGTTTTTCCCCAGAGAGTCTGCTTTTGTAAATGGTAAACAATACAGTGCAAAGTGATTGACTGCAAAGGGAAATGCAAGTCATGCCAAAGACCCAGGCTTTCATGGAGCCAGTGGAAGTGGACCATGGAGAGCCACATGAATTGCAGGCAAAGCTAATTCCCTTCCTGCCTTGGAAGGTGGCTAGACAGCCAGCCAGCAAGGTGGGACTGCCTAAGGTGACAGGGATAATGAGGGAGCCAACGTGTAAGCACAGAAGGTGGCTGAGAGAGATAGAGGAGGAAGGGGAAAAAAAAGTCAGCTGATAGATAAGCTAAAGGAAAACACTAAGGATGGGTCGGGACCATCCGGTGGTATCAGAAAACAAGGATAATGCCATAAATGATAAGGACAGTGACCGAAGATCAAAAGATCCCACGTAAGAGTTTCTCAGTGAAAAGTTGTAGTAATTCAAATATAAAATAACTGTTACTAAATTATACAATAAAATAATAATTACTAAAATATTACTAAATAATACAATAAAAATTGCTCTTGGTATTATGGTTAATTATAATGATTTGATCTATAAAATTCAAAATCATAGTCAAATAAGAAAAATTATTAAATACAAAAAGGAAGTTGTAACACAAAAGAAGAATAAAAACAGGATTTATGTTTGTCATTATTTCATGAAGTGTGCAATGTATATGTGTATATATTCCTATATATATCAATGTGAATACATATATACACACACATGGTTTTTGCTGCTACATTAGTTTATAAATGTATGTGTGTACATGTGTGTGTTTGTGTGTGTATAACATATATGTTCTGGATAAGTAGGAAAGAAGAGTGGAAAAAATAATTGGGGGGGAGCTCCTGGGTGGCTCAGTTGGTTAAGCGTCTGCCTTCAGCTCGGGTCATGATCCCAGGGTGCTGGGATCGAGCCCCAAGTCAGGCTCCTTGCTCAGTGGGGAGTCTGCTTCTCCCTCTGCCTCTCACCCCTGCTCGTGCTCGCTCGCTCTCTCTCAAATAAATAATAAAATCTTTTTAAAAAATTAGGAATGAGCTAATACAGAAATAAAAGAAACTGCTCAGAACAGGAAGGGCTGATCAGCATCCTGGGGACCCACTTGTAACCACCTCTGACAGTCACACAAAATTACCAATAGAGGCAAGCTTCAACAGTGTGCCCGATGATGATAAAGGAGAACAATGGTCCAAAGAGGAGGGCTCAGGAAGCAGACTGACCTCCTCATCCCCTTCAGTCTGCAAATAATTATAAAATACTAATAAGGAGCCACATTTCTAATGAATCTAGGTCAGTGAACCCTAATGTCAGGGCAATGGTTAGTACTCAGTCATGTGAATGGTTAGCACTCAACCTTCTTTGTGCTTGTTCTGCTTTTAATGGTTTTCAATCTTTTAAAGATAATCTGATGTTAAACTTGTGATTTAAAGTGTTTAGAATGCTCAATTAAGTATATCGTTATTACTTAATTGCCAGAGAAATTTTATTCTTAAAATGCATTTTTTAAGTAGTATGTGAATATTTAGTACAATTGTTTGCTTTTTAAAATGCTAGTAGTTTGATATTCAGATAGTTAAAATTATTAAATTATTACACAAAGTGTCTTGGTACACCCTTCCACACTACAAGAGCCCTTTGATGGGCTTTTTGATGGAGAAAAATCTATCCATTTTTTGTCCATTCGAAAACAAACATAGAGCTGCAATTTTTACTTGCATTATATTAAATTATAGCTTATCTTGATAAATTTAATTCCCTTCTTCAAGCTAAAGTCTTATGTAAATTAGCGTGAACCTCTTGCACATCAGAGTTTATGAGCAAACTAGCCTGGGATTGATCTTCCCATTTATTCTATTTCCAGTACTTCCTAAATCAAGACTTTTCAGAAGAATAAATAGGGGACATAGGAAAGCTGGTTTCTTTTGTCTGTGTGTCTGTGAAACAGATATTTCTTGGACAGTAACTGAGTCCTCTTGCAACTAACTAAGGGTAATAAAGTTAAAGTCTGTGACATGAGCAACAACAAAGCAGGAAGATACCCTCAGAAACACAGCTGTGGCCTGGGGGGTCTGTCTGTCTGTCTATCCCCGAGTCCCTCCCACTAGACCAATGTTTCAGAAAGCTGGGCCTTTGCCCTGGAATTTTCAACAAGTTACTTGCCTTTGCCTTCATTTACAGAAAATAAATTGGCAACATTATCTCTTTCTTGTTGTGAGGATAAAATAAAAGAATGAGGAATTCCTTTTTTAAACGTATAAAATGTTCTAAAATGTAAGGTATTTCAGAAGCCATAGTGGAGGACTTGGGGTAAATAAGGGGGGGGGGAAGATAAATAAAACTCCTAAGATGAAATAAGCATTTGGAAGGCCCTAAAGTGATGTGCTAAGTGACACTGGTTGGATAAAAATCCTCCACGGCGGCTTACAACAACATCAATAAAACAACCAAGCTTCAGGGCAGAAGAGGAATATTGGAGGGAAGTTTCTTTCATCAAAAAAGAGACTCCTGCTGCCCAGACAAGGCAAGGTCCCACTGCTGGTGCTTCCTCGGCCAAGACAAGGTTACACGGTTGGTGCTCCATCACAGTGCCAATGAACAATTACAACAAGGCCAGGGGGTGGTTCCTGGCCCCTGCCTCCCTGCCATAGTACTTGCCCTGACCACCAGCTCCATGCAAGCTCCACGCATGGGATGACAGAGATGGGAAGCCCAGAACCAGGCATTATAAGATGTCACCACGAAACAGATGAGACAATTCTTTCTCCAAGAATGCTCCCAAAGTTCCCCAGCTAAACAGGAGCTGCATGCACCATCTCAGACTCCTCCTGACAGGGTCACCACCCCCTCCTACCTTCTTCGCAGGAGGCCCAGGGTCCCTCGCCTTTGGGGAGAGTCCAGTGAGTAAACTGGGAATTTCCCCCAATTTCTGCCTGACTGGCTTTACATGAGCGCCTGTGGCCAGTCAGACAGCCCTGTGCCTCCCTCACCTGGCCCTACACTCTCGCTCCCTCTCAGATTCACATACATCTCCCAAGCACTCTGCAGCACCTTTGAGCAATTTCAAAATCCATTAGGTAAAACACTGTGGGGAGAATATTCACAGTCACAGAGTATCTGGAATCCTCATTCATTCCTGCTGGGGAAAGACCCCTGCATACAGTAACCACCTGGGGGGGGGGGGTTAACTTTATGTTCACTTGACTGGGCTACAGCATGCCCAGATACTTGGTCAAACATTATTTTGGGTGTGCCTACAAGAGTGTTTTGGGGATGAGATTAATATTTGAGTTGGTAGACTGAGCAGAGCAAATTGCCCTCCCCTATGTGGATGGCCCTCATCCAATGAAAGCCTGCCTAGAACAAAAGAGGCTGACCTGCCCTCAAGTAGGGAGAAATTCTGTCAGCCTGACTGATGAGCTGGGACACTGGTCGATGCCTGCCTTCAGATTGGAACTGAAAAAAGGGTTCATCCTGGGTCTAGAGCCTACTGGCCTTTGGATTGGAACTTCTATCATCAGTTCTCCTGGTTCAGGCCTCCAAACTTGCACTGGTAGTCCTGGGTCTCCAGCTTGCTAACTGCATACCTTGGGATTTCTCTCTCATTATAACAGCGTGAACCAATTCCTTATTATGTATATATATAAACATATAAATAAAAATATTATCTGTAAACATATAAATAAAATATTACACATATGAACATATAAATCAAATGTGAAATATATTTATGCTACTGATTCTGTTTCTCTGGACAATACCGACTAACAAACCGAATCAGGAGGTTGACCTTGGCCTCATTAATAATGGCACAGACACTGCATGTCTTCAGAGCCGAGGCAATGGGAAAGATGCAGCATCACCCATACAATTATTCTTGCCAAACCAGAGTCTCATCAAATGGAATTCTATAAGATAACAGAATCTTACTGGCCTGGTTGCTTCAAAAATGACAATGCTCTGCAAACAAAAGGCAAAGGACATGGTGAAGGAGACTTAGGAGATAAGAGAGCTAAATGCAAACACGAACCTTGATTGGATGTTGAATCAGAAAAAAGCAAAAGACACTAAGGAAATAGTTGGAGAAATTGTAAAGTAGACTCTTTATAGGATAATATTGCTGCATCACTGTTAAATTTATTGGAGATGATGAAGATGATACAGCCACTTAGGGATGAAAAGAGAGAAGAGATAAAGCAAATAAGGCAAAAATTTAACATGTCACCATGCATGAAGCCAGATGAAGAATGTATGGTTGTACTATTCTTTCAAAATTCCTGTTTGAAATACTTCTTTAAATACAATTTTGGGGAAGTACATATGCACACCAGCACTGAAACCCCCAGACACTGTGAGCCTCCTGATGCGCTGCTGTGTGAGGGACACAGCCCGCCTATGAAGTATTCTTGCAAAAAAGAGGGGAAAGGGGAAAAAAATAGAACCTGAATATAACCAGTCCTCTAGAGCTAACACCCATTCACAGGAATTATGGTGCAGAGTGGAGAGAGCTGCATGACAGCACGAGGGACCAAACAGACAAATGTGTAGTGGAGGAGATTCTTCAGGTCACCCGACCTGTTTTTATAAGTCATGGCAGCGGGTGGGGGAGAGGACTGTCCATACTAAAAGAGACTTAAAATATATAACAATCATGGGGTGCCTGGGTGGCTCAGTCAGTTAAGCGTCTGACTTTGGCTCAGGTCATGATCTTAGGGTCCTGGGATAGAGCACTGTGTCAGGCTCCCCACTGGCTCCCAAGGGGGAGTCTGCTTGTCCCTCTGCCCCTCCCCCCGCTAGTTCTTTCTCTCTCTCAAATAAATAAATAAAATCTTTTTTTAAAAAAGACACATAACAATCAAATGTTATGTTTGGACCTTGTTTGAATCAAGATTTGAACAAACCAACAGAAAACATAGTTTTGAGTGATTTGAGGAAATTCAATTAAGGACTGAATTGTGGATGCCACTCAGGAATTATTGTTAATTGTATTAGGCGTTGTAATGGCATTGTGGTAAGAAAATGTCCATATTTTTGAGGAATTCCTAATAGTTCTAAGAGTGGAATGTCTGAGATCTGTTTAGATTTCTCACAAATAAAAATGGAAGACAGGAAGATGAATTAAATATGGCAGAATCTTGCTAACTGAGTGATGCTAATGTTGGTAAACCGGGTAATGGAGGGCGCCTGGGTGGCTCAGATTGTTAAGCGTCTGCCTTCGGCTCAGGTCATGATCCCAGGGTCCTGGGATCGAGTCCCACATCGGGCGGGGAGCCTGCTTCTCCCTCTGCCTCTCTCTCTGTCTCTCTCTCTGTCTCTTATGAATAAATAAATAAAATCTTTAAAAAAATAAAATAAAATAAAATAAACTGGGTAATGGATATGTTGGGGTTCATTACGAGCTCTATATTTATGCAGTTTGGAAATCTTCATGATAAAAAACTAATACGTTATATATTAAATATGTATGCAACTAAATCCTTAATCAGCCTTTTTTGCTTTATCAGAGTTTATTATTTTATCTTAAACAAGAACCACTAACATAGTAAGTGCTGTTGGGAAACACTTAATGTCCTACATCTAGAAAAAATGAAGTCATTTTCAAGAGATTAGGAGAAGGAGGGACTAGTGGTAATTCCCTAAAACCAAGGTCTTTTTGAGACTTGAAATGGGGAGCAACTCAGTTACAAAAAAAAAAAAAAAAAAGAGGGAGAATGACACAGTTTTTGGCTCAAGGACAAGGGGTAAGTTATGGCTTCGGCTTCTCTTTTTCCAGTGTTGGTTAAATCAATTACAGACATGAGTCATAAATTTTAGATCATCTTAACTTTGGGGTACTCTTGGGGTACATTGATTAGCAGAACTGACTGATTTAAGTCAGGCTGGGGTTACTATTGGCAGAAATGCAGCTGACTTCCTTCCCTTATCCATTTTTGAAATATACTCCAATTACTCCTCCCACCATGAACATAAAAGGAAAAGCTGTATGATGTTTGTCTCAGCATCGTAAGGACAAGTTTTCTCTAAGGTGCAAGGGAAACAGCATACCATGGAAGTGTACCCAAATGAATTCTAATTCTGACTCTCCTGCCAACCAGTTATGTTACTTCAGACAAATCACTCACTCTCTACAACTCTCCCCAGACTTCTTTGTTGTTTGTGTTTGTTTTTAATAAAATGGGATGGTAGATGAATCTACCTACTCAGACTCTAAAATAGCTCTCCTGGGACAAATATTTTGCCATGCTTATTCATCATCCATATCCAGCACCCGGCACACCTCTTGAACATGGGAGTCCAATCTATATTTAATAAAAGGGAAAAACAGAATGCCAAACAATAGGTTGAACTTAAATACAGCTCCAAAAATTTGTTGATTCAGAGAGTTTCTGGTATTTGTCTATCTCTTTGCCCTTTTCAGGTTTAATCATGTCCTCCTCCACCCTCAAAAAGAGACTCCTTAACTGAGGGTGGCTTATATCACATCTGACCACTAGATGGCAGCACGATCCTGCCACAGAATCATCCCGAGCTCAGTGGGCGAGCTCGGACCAGCACGATGGAGCACATCCCAGAGGATTCTAGCTGCCCTGGCTGGTGTATTTCCCTACACCTCTTCCCTTTGTCTTTGATTATAAGGAACCCATAGGGGTGTCACTCTTGAGGGGAACATAACTGTTCTTTGGTTTCAGCCCTAGTATATTAATCTTGCCTTTATTTAAATTTTTGAGATGTTATTCATCATGGATTTTTACATTAATTTTGATTTTTTTTTAATTACTACTTTAAAATATTATTTGTCTTGGTTACTGAGTTTTTTGGTGCCTAAGGTAAGTGCCTCGCCTCACTCTCCTCACCTTGGACCTGAAAAAAGAAGACTGTTTCAAGCAGCCTACAAAATAACCCTACAAAGTCACTAGGAGTAAGCAGGGTAGGAGGCCCATCAGAGACCTCAAACACACACTGCAGGAGCTCAGGAACTTGCACAGGGTTTGGGGTTTGAATGAACAAGGAAAAGCGTACTCAAAAACCGAATGCATGAGTAAAAGATGAGTGGTCCTTTGTTTACCCCTCTACCTGCTCTTTGCTCACTGCTTCATGGTCTGCCCCCTCTCCCCACCTCCCCCTTCCCCTTGAGCTCCCTCTGCTTCACTGGGTACCACATTTCCAACTACTTCACACATACCCATTTTTACCACTGCCCTTCCATGCTTCCCCTGCTGCATCTCTCACACAGAGAAGTTTCCTTTCCTTCTGAGTCCATCTGACTTTTTTGTAGTGCCCCGAGGAAGTGAGAAGATGGAGGTGGGAGGAAGGAGGAAAAGGAAGAGATTCTAAGACCGGAAAGCTCAGAGCACTGTGCCTGCAGTCCGAGTCTCCCCATGGAGCCCACCCGCTCCTCAGGGCACAGGCTGTGACTGGACTTGGCACAGGGCCTTGCGTGGAACAGCTGCACAGAAGTATCCATTGGTAGGAATTATTCCTTCTGTTAATTAGCCACATGTTCTTACAAATAATGAAAAGTCACAAAATGAAGTAATTTGACCAATACCTTATAAACAACTGTTTCAAAGGCTGAACCAAGTGACCACATCCACTAATACTGTAGCTAATGTCCTTGGTGCCTCTCCCCACCTTCCAGGGGCTTCTAGTGCCCAACTCTTAAAAAGCAGGAAGGTAAAAGAGTAAACAGATCCCAGACTCCCCTCGGGACCTTCTCTGAGGCCCAATGTCAGGCCATGGGCACTGCTATCTTCTTCTGTCTGGTGTTGGTAAAGCACTTAGTGTGGATGCGGTGGGAGATCTTGGTCTGCATTGTTCACCAACGCAGTCCGTGCCTGGCACCTGTGTCTTCCCCTCCAGACTCTCTGCACTTCCCTGGCTGCTCGCTGGCCTGGGAAACTCTGTCACCATGACTCCCAAGCCCTCTACATCCGAGCTGGGTGTAGCCAGTGGGGACCTCTGCTATCAGCAGGAGGATATGTTCCTCTGCTCCCTTCCTGCAAGATTATCTGCATTTGACTGTGTCTCTAGAAAGAAGGTCATTCCTGCTCAAGGGCAGCACAGTCTACAGAGACTCCTTCTTCCTCCACACCTAGAATCGGTACAGCTCTGCTGCTACTAGTAGATTCAGGCACAGGAGGGCACTGATGAACCTTTACTGAGGTCCCACTTATAGAACATTCTGTACACTCAGAAACTGGAATTCCCCACCCAAAAAGATCCAAGTCAGTTTCCCAGGTCTGTGCAGATCTTATCCTCAGTTGTGTCTGGGGGGGAAGGGGGGCTGTGAGTCGGTGTCTACCCCTAGACCTAAAGATGACTAAAAGACAGCTGTTTGTGCAACCGTGAACAGAGCTTGGATGCATGGGCCGGGGTGTCTGTACATGAGCTGGCCACAGTGTTTGCTGTGTGCACAGAGCTGGAGGAAGGCTGAGGAGGGGAGGTGGCCCTGGCTGGCTTCCCCCCCCGCCCCCGCCATGTTCTGGCACTATGGTCTGTGACTCAGAAGAGCGCACTAATTCCACATGCAGACCCAGCCTTCTGGTCATTACACAAGTACCTTATTTGTGGAGGTAGGAAGACAGAGCACATTTTATTTATTTTTTATTGTTATGTTCAGTTAGCCACTGTATGTATTTTCTTTAGTTTTTGATGTAGTGTTCAATGATTCATTAGTTACGTATAACACCCAGTGCTCATCACAACATGTGCTCTCCTTAATACCCATCACCCTATTACTCCCTCCTCCCACCCCTCTCCCCTCTGAAACCCTCAGTTCATTTCCCGGGGTCCATAGTCTCTCATGGTTCATCTCCCTCTCTGATTTCTCCCCCTTCAGATTTCCCTCCCTTCCCCTGTGGTCCTCCATGCTATTGCTTATGTTCCACATATGAGTGAAACCATATGATAATTGTTTTTCTCTGCTTAACTTATTTCACTTAGCATAATCCCCTCCAGTTCCATCCATGTCGATGCAAATGTTGGGTATTCATCCTTTCTGATGGCTGAGTAATATTCCATTGTATATATGGACCACATCTTCTTTATCCATTCGTCTGTTGAAGGGCATCTCGGCTCCTTCCATAGTTTGGCTATTGTGGACATTGCTGCTATGAACATTGGATTGCATGTGTCCCTTCGGATCACTACATCTGTATCTTTGGGGTAAATACCTAGTAATGCAATTGCTGGGTCATAGGGTAGCTCTATTTTTAACATCTTGAGGAACCTCCATACTGGTTTCCACAGTGGCTGCATCAGTTTGCATTCCCACCAACAGTGTAAGAGCGTTCCCCTTTCTCCACATCCTTGCCAACACTTGTTTCCTGTCTTGTTAATTTTTGCCATTTTAATTGGAGTAAGGTGGTATCTCATTGTGATTTTGATTTGTATTTCCCTGATGGCTAGTGATGTTGAGCATTTTATTCAACAACATGTTCTCTTGAGTTAAAACTTTGAAATATTCTGATGTGTGACATGCAGGCCTTTATCTGTACTTTTGCCTACGGCTCCCCAGTTGTCAGGGGAGAACAGACTACCAGCTCCAGCTGCTGCACTAGCATAGCTCTCCGTGTATGTAAATCTGTAAACAGCCTCTGGTATCTAAACTCTCTTTGAATGATCTCCGTTGGAGTAGACCCTGTTTTCTATTGATGCCCTGACTGACCTCAGACACAACTGAGGATAAAGATCATAAAGGCTTAACTGTCTCTGCCATATAAGCTCTCAGATTTAAAGAAAAAGTGGACTTTGATTGAATGGGTAGAAAAAGGAAAGAAACAAACCCTCACAAAAAACTCACCAAGGGGCAACTCAAAACAGGATGGGTGAGATCAAGGTAGCACTCTTAGGAATATGTGCTCCGGGAAGATACAGGCATGCCAGGGGCATGGGGAAGAGATGTCCAGGATGCCACACCTGAAACAGCCCCACTGGGCCACTGCACTTGCGGGGTCATGGACCATAGGGGCTGTATCTTGCTCTTCTTTTCTAAAGACCATTAAAATTCAATTTTGAAATGTTTGTGTAATAACATCCCAAAGATCCCATGAAAGTTCCAATGAAACTGTCATCTTCCAAGTGTGATGATCGTGGATGGATCCCTCGGAGTTAGCCTGGGCTTTTCTGGAAATTTCCACGTATGTGTCCCTGGTTTATAATGACTATGCTTCCCTCAAGAACAGTCTCAGTAGTGCTTTCTCCTGGCTTTGTTCACATATTCATTTAAAAATATTTACTGAAGTTAACATGTGCCACACACTATTGTTGGAGCTGGGGAAACAGTGTTGAGACAGATGGCAATGTCCTTGCCCTTGAGCAGATTATGTTCTAGTGGGAGAGACAGAAAACATTTAGATAAACATTCATTCAACGAATATTTATTGAGTACCTTCGATGAGCCAGACACTGTGCAACACTCTAAGAATACAACCCTACAAGAAACACACACACACATCCGCACCCTGCTCTAAGCAAGGTACCTACTAGCAGGGGAGATAAATAAGAAACAAAGTTAAAAAGTAAAGTGTATAGTGTATGACTTATCCTGGGTTCCCCCCAACACAGAACAGAACCTGAAGCAAAAGCTGATGACTAACACTTTCTCTGAGAGTGAAATACACCTAAGCAGGAATAAGAGAAGAGAGGATGAGGCAGGGAGAGAAGGAGAACAAATTCAAGCGGTTGGTTTACCAGTGGGCTATAGCTTCATAAAAAGCACAGCCAATTACTTGGTCTTATGCAAGGCCTTATGATTTACTGTCTCAGAACAATTCATCAAAGAAAAAAGTACGGCAGACTAAAAATAGCCACTTCTCTGACCTCCCTCCCACTGAGAGCTGGAGTCTACATCCCTTCTCATGAATCTGGATGGGCCTGTGACTCTTCAACCAAGAGAATATAGTAGAAGTGACAAGAACAAGTTTCTAGGCCTAGGCCTTAAGTGATGGGCAACTTCTACATCCCGGCTCTTGGAACGCTTGCTCCTGAACCCAGTGGCCATCCTGTGGAGGGTCCCACATGGAGAGGAACTGAGCCTCCCCACCAGGAGCCGGCACCAAACAGCCAGCGCTGTGAGCAAGCAATCTTGACCGTGGGTCCTCCAGCCCCAGTGGAGCAGAGATAGGTCACTCCCAATAATCCCTAGGCAAACTACAAATTCAAGGGAAAAACAAATGATCGTTATTTGGAACCATTACGATTGCTTATTACTCAGCAATAGATAACCAGAACGGGAAGGGAGAAAAATTTAACCACAGGCTCTTGCGACGTAGTAGATGGAGTTTGCCCCATGAGCCATCAACCCCACTGCCTCACAGGTTGTGCCATCCAGGCAGCCGCTAGAAAAGAAAGACCCAAGACAGAAACGGCAGGCTGTGTCGCACGTGAGCGCAGGGCAGGGTGAGCTAGAGCTTTCTCCACCTGCCCCCCTGCCCCCTGCAGCCTCGAGACCAGCCACGGAAGCTGGCGTCTGCATGAGTGCTGCACGATGTCCCACAAACTCTCGGTCCTCAGCAGCGGCCGAAATGCCAGAGGCGCAGAAGCGTGAGATGCGATACGAGGCTCCCTTGGGGTGTGTCTAAGCAGGGCCTGAGGGACCAGGAGCAGCTAGAAGGCCCACCTGCCCAACCCAGTGACAGTTCCTTGCTGTCCTGCTGAGATGGTGGCAGAGCTCTGTGAGTCTGTTCTCAGGCAGGACTAGGCTCTCTCCCCCGTGTGGCCCCCAGAATGGGGCAGTGCCAGGTGGTCTTCCTAGCAGGTCATCAGGACCGCTGAGCAGAAAACCGGGGCCTGGTGGATCCTGGAAGGTGCATAAACTGGGTCTAAAATAGTATCTCGAAAGGGCTAAGCGTCATAAATACCTATGAATTATGAATATGTTAGAATAAGCAGCAAGAGGCCTGGGTAATGTGAGGGCCACGGAGATTTGCAGTCAGGCAAGACCCCCTAAGAAGGGTTTGAACATTTGTACAAGTGTTTGCACACATCAGGGAGCAAGGCCGGGGAGCATTCTAGACAGAACAGTGGTAAGATGTGGGGAGGCCAGCGGAAAGAAAGAGTGCAGGCGCCAAGGCCTGAGAGTGGAGGAGGCTGGGAGGGAAGCCCGCTGAGAAGGGCCCAAGGGCCATGGGAGGAGATCGTCCCAGAGGACAGACTGATTGTAGATGGAAGAAGAGCCATGAGGCCGTGGCAAGAGTCCAGGCAAGAGGCCGTGAGGACTCACACTGGCCCAGAAATGGCAGAAGCGGTGAGAAGGGGTCAGAGATCAGACAGACTTGGAAGGCAAAGCCAGTAGGAGTCGCTGGGTCACAGGTGTGGAGCGTGGGAGCAGGAGAGAAGACAGGAGGCTCCAAAGACTCTGGCCTAAACCACTGGAAGGATGGAGACGCCCGCACCGGCGTGGGGGGAGTGTAAGAGGAGCAGGGCTGATGAGCGGATCAGAGGTTCAAGTTCTGGGCCTTCACGTAGAAACTATCAGGTGGTCACTTGTAAATATGGTCTGTTCAGGGGATAAGTCCTCACTAGAGCTATAATTGGGAGACCTGTCAGGACATAGATGGTCATTAAAGCCACATAACATGTAAGATGATTGCAGTTCTCTGAGGAGCAGTCAACAGGGTCCTGTGATAGGAGGCACTGCGGGGGATGGGCTGTCTAGGTAGGGGCTGTCAGAGGCCTCTTGAGAGAGGTATAAGAGGAGTCTTTTTTTATTATTAATTTTATTATGTTATGTTAATCCCCATACATTACATCATTAGTTTTTGATGTAGTGTTCCATGATTCATTGTTTTCGTATAACACCCAGTGCTCCATGCAGAATGTGCCCTCTTTAATACCCATCACCAGGCTAACCCATCCCCCCACCCCCTCCCCTCTAGAACCCTCAGTTTGTATCTCAGAGTCCATAGTCTCTCATTGTTTGATTCCTCTCCGATTCCCCCTCACTTCATTTTTCCCTTCCTCCTATCTTTTTTTTTTTTAACATCTAATGTATTATTTGTCTCAGAGGTACAGGTCTGTGATTCAACAGTCTTACACAATTCACAGCGCTCACCATAGCACATACCCTCCCCAATGTCCATCACCCAGCCACCCCATCCCTCCCACCCCCCACCACCAGCAACCCTCAGTTTGTTTCCTGAGATTAAGAATTCCTCATATAGGTGAGATCATATGATACTTGTCTTTCATAAGAGGAGTCTTGAATAGGAATAATACATGGGCGCAACCCGCTATGCAAAACTATTGGAGAAAGATATGTTCCAAGAAGAGAGGTTTTAGGCTTTAGAATACAGTGTGCACACCATATTGTAATAGAATTCTCAGTCGGGTGTGGGCAGCACCTTATAATTTTATCAGTAGTTCCGCCGAAAATGCTGCTTTATCACACTTAGCAGGACACATAAACACCAACGGCCTCATGTCTGTTCAGATCACATTTTGCTGCTAAAAGAGTTTGTAATAGGCCTACATTTTTTCCACCTCTCAATGCAAGGTACTTTTTTAAGGGCTCACATACATTAGTGTATTTACTCTTCACCTCAGCTCTGCGAGGCAGGTGTGAGAGAACAGTTGCACATAGAGAGGTGGCCTGGGATCCTACAGCTCATCCCAGCTCCCGAGTCTGCCCTCTTGCTTGCCAGGCCACTAGCAAGTACCAAGGTCCTGCAGCGGGACTAAGCATGGGGTGTGCGGGGAACCGACTGGCTGGAGATGGCGAATACCCAGGAAATTATATGGGATGTGGCGGGGGGCCTGACTGAGACCCATCCTGCAGGTTCTCCGTAGACTCCTCTGCAGGGCTGAGAATCCCAAGTACAGTACTGTTTTTTTGTTTGTGTTTACTGTTCCTGCTTGCTTGCTTTCATATGAATTAATCAGATTTATGTCTTCATAAATTCATGATGGCTGCCCCATAGGGGAGAGATTGGAGGGGTGTAGAGGGGAAGCAGATGGACCAGTCACTCCTCCAGTCACACTATTACGAGCCCCATGTTCTAATCTCTGCAGCCCCAGGAAACCCAAATGGCATCTTGAACACTTCAAATTTAAGCAGCGCTAGAAAGGGAAATGAGGATGTCTTCTTAGCCCCAAACTAGCCACAATTAATTAAAGAGCAAAATCAACCCAAAACTTGACTTGCCATCTACAATTTGGTTCCATATACACTTTCCCTGAGATATTCCCTCACAGAAATACATCACTATTTTTTTCTTAACTTCACCACTGCCTTTATGTTGCTTTATGCCTTTTAGGTTTTTTGAGCCAGTTGTTGCTACTCAGTTGCACGTCCCTCCCAGGCCTTGATGATCTGCCTCACTTTATCATGATAACTAGAATGGACACTGTGTATTCTCCAGATTGCCAAGCACACCGGGAGTCTTGCCTCCCTGCACTACCCACAGCCTTCAACAGGATTTGGGAATGCTCCGCCTGGCAAATCCATTCGTGGGCTCTCTGAAAGGAGATTTTGTTTGATACTTCATCGCCATGCAGAGTTGAGATCATTAAATATCTAAACGTGCAGTGCAGATCGAGGCGTTTACAAGCCAGCACTTCACAATATTTCTTTTCACAGCGTCAGAAATACATGTCCCCAAACTACCACCAATCACGTACTTGCTCTCTCCTTTCCTCAGATCTGTGCCGTCCGTTGCTGTGGCCACTGAGCCCTTGAAACTCGGCCAAGTCTGAAGTGAGATGTGCTATGAGTGCAAAATACACACCGATTTCAAAACTTAGTACCAAAAAAAAAAACACCCACAACCAAAAACAAAAGAATACAAAATAGCTCCTTAATAACTTTTATATTGATCACATGTTAACATATAATATTTGTGGGAGATCATGTTAAATAATATTTTTATTAAAATTAATGTTACTTTTTACTTTTTAAATGTAGCTACAAACCATTCGAGGAGACAGAAAGGAGAGGAAGAAAAAAGAATGGAGGGGAGGGAATGGGAGGGGAAACAGAAGGAAAAACTAATTTTTTTCTTAATGCCATTATCTCTTTTCTCTGGTCTGGTCTTGATTCTAAGTTTCCAGAGTTCAATGATATTTCTACAGCGCAGTCAGATAGCATCTTCATAATCTCAGTCTATGGAGTCATTTTATCTTTGAGAAAAAGAAAGAAGCTGTAATATGTCCTTTGACGAATCCTCTCAATACACTGTAAGTGCCCCCCAACCCCCACCACACCAAGTCTCATTCAGACAGAGCCTGTCTCCTCGCCCCAAATGCTCCTGGGATGGATGGGAGACCTGCTCAGCTACCCTCAGGATTTTTAAAACTTGATCCTAATTGGTACAGGTGAAATGTCTCACCCTCAGCCCCCACTTAGCTGGAGCATGGTTCATTTGAAAATAATGAGAGAAGGGGAGAAGGTTCATCATTCTCTTCTTGCAATGACTTGTGAATTTATAGAAAATGAAGAATGCACAAGATTTTTCTCCTCGGAATAAGTCTGTTTCTGAATATCATTAAAGGCAAGTCTATTTTCATAACTTGCTAAGTTTTATAATATGCCTAGATTATTATTTTATATCTTTATACAACTGTGTTATCAAGCTGGCCTCTGGTTAAACTGTTAAAATAAATGCTAATACACCATCTTTCAGGGCACCCTTAGAAAGGAAAGGAGTTACCTTGTGAAGGATATTTTATAAGATTTGTAAAATTCTAATGGGTTGACACTGCCATTTGTAAATCAAGTGTACTTATCAAGTTACCTTATGCCACACATTCAAATGGAATCTGCCTCCTCCATTAGATTTCAGAATTGGCTCTATTACACTCATCAGACAACAGGCTTGCGGGTCTGAAAGGAGATCTGGACAAGTGTCTCCCTTTCTCGGCATTAGCTCTAAAGGGAGGGTTAATTGGGTTAGAATCCTTGAGGACTGCCATTTCCAACTCTGCAACATCTAAAAGTAAATATTTACCTGATAACGTGCTATAAATTACTTCCTTCTCAGCTACGCAAAATGTCCTAGAGTTTATTGCTTTTGCTTTCCAACTCTGGAGAGCACTTGAAAAGTCATGGCTTAGGATTTTAAATAATCATCATGTGCTAGTGATGCAAAGCCACAAGGATGACTGTGTCTGCTCTTCTGTTTCCTCCACGGATTGTCCAGAATACAGTGGCTCAGCCTTCACCTTCCATGGTATATGGTAAGTGCTGTGCGTTTTCTGGTTAGAAGCTCCTTCTAACCAGAGGCCTTAGAGCAAGGACAGTACATAGCCCATCGATCTTTTACTGAGTCCCAGGACTTGCTTAAGCCTCATGTAATAAATGCTGATGCTTGGCATCTGAGTTGATGAGTAGAGAATATTTCCGGATTATGATAAGACATTTCCTTCATTCTCTTGGAGCCCAGGGCAGCAGAGCTCAGCATGACAGTGGGTCTCCCTGCCCTGGGGACTCCCGTGTCTCAGGGCCTGTCCTCCCACCCCGAGCAAGGAAATAAAGCCACTGCCCCCAATGCCTATGCGAACGCAGCGTGTGTCTACGGAGAGAAAGGAAAAAGAGGATGGGAAGGTTGAAATGCAGAGAGAACTTCTCCAAGTAGCCAAAACTACGCCAGCTAGTGGCCGCATGTGCTCTCCGGAGCCGGGTCCACTGTAGAAACACTTGGCTAGAGACTGGATGCTTGTGTCCCCTAACATTCATATGTTGAGATCTAATCCCCAGTGTTATGGGATTTGGAGATGGGGCCTTTGGGAAGCACTTGGATCATGAGAGCGGAGCCCTCATGAATGAGATTAGTGCCTTCATAAAAGGCACCCCAGAGGACCCCTTGCTCCTTCCACCAAGTGAAGTCACGGAGAAAAGATGGTTGTCGTAACGCAGGAGGTGGGCTCTCACCAGAACCCCACCATTTTGACACCTTGATCTTCCACCTGTCCGTCCCCAGAACTGTGAGACATTAAGTTCTGTTGTTTATAAGCCACCCAGTCTAGAGTATTCTGTTATAGCAGCCTAAATGGATTAAGACACACACTAAATCTTGAAAAGGTTTTGTCTCACAAATAGATGTGCATCTATTGCTTGGACCTATCTGGGGCAAAGAACTGGATGAAGAGAAGGCCTGCCATTTTCCATCTGTGGCAAAGACTGCCGGCTGACTCTCTGCTCTCCATCCTGTCTTCTTTCTTAGTCACAGAGCCCTGGACCAAGTGCCCACAAACAGCGTCCCACTATCCCCTCTGTGATACAGTTAGATACAACCATCTACATTATTGACTATCCCTTCTTGCAACAGGATTCTATAACTCTATTCCTTTGACCTGTGAGTTGTGCCTTGCCTTAGTTCAGGCTGCTATAACAAAATACCACACACTGGGTGGCTTTTAAACAACAGAAATCTTTTTCTCACAGTTCTGGAGGCTGGCAGTCTGAGATCAAGGTACCAGCATGGGCAGATTCTGGTGAGGGTTCTCTTCTAGTCTACAGACTGCCCTCTCCGTCTTGTGTCCTCACACAGCAGAGAGAGAAATCTGGTCCCTTCATTGCCTTATAATCCCATTCATGAGGCCTTCATCCTCAGGACCTATTACTCCAAAGGCCCCACCTCAAAATATAATGGAGATTAGATTTCAACATACGGATTTGGTAGGGGGACAGAACATTCAGTCTGTAACATGCCTCCTTTGGGACAAGCATACTTCCCATTCCATAGACAAAGCATTTATCCTTACAACTTGCTTTGGCAATAGCATGCAAGCAGATATGATGGACCCCCCATCCAAGCAAAACTTTTAAGAGCCCTTGTAGTTTTCCAACAGTGCTCTTGCTCTTTTCCTTCTCCTTCAAGAAAAGCATGGCCCATATCTAGTCCCCTCCTTCAGCCTCCTGGGATAAAGACATGTGGGAGTAGGAGTTGAACCAGCATTGACCTTCAGTCAACATAATATATAAACAAGAAATAAACTTTTGTCCTTATAAACCATTAAGATTTGTAGGCTCACTTGTTACCACAGGACAGCTGACAAATGAACAAACTGAATAAGGAAACCTGGAAGGAACATTAGTGGCCTCAGAATATTTTGAAATGATATCACATCTGTAAACAAGATTAGACTATGATAAAAATGAATAATCAAGGATTTAAAAAGTATATAAAATTAAAATCTCGGGGCGCCTGGGTGGCTCAGTCATTAAGCGTCTGCCTTCGGCTCAGGTCATGATCCCAGGGTCCTGGGATCCAGCCCAGCATCGGGCTCCCTGCTCGGCAGGAAGCCTGCTTCTCCCTCTCCCACTCCCCCTGCTTGTGTTCCCTCTCTCGCTGTGTCTCTGTCAAATAAATAAATAAAATCTTTAAAAAAAAAATTAAAATCTCATCTGAAATAAATTTATTGGGTGGGCTATATAATGAAGTCGGCATCATGAAGACTAACTAGGTGATCTAGAACAGGGCTTCTCAACCTTATTGTGCTTACTGGTCACCTGGGGATTTTGTTGAAAAGCAGACTCTGATTTAGCAGGCCTTCAGATGAGGACTGAGAAATTGCATTTCTAACAAATTCCCAGGGGATTCGGATGCTGTTGGTCCAGGATTCAGAATTTGAGAACCACTGTTCTAGATCCTTGCTATTCAAAGTGTGCGCCAAAGACTAGGAGCTTTAGCACCTGGCAGCTTGTTAGAAGTGCCATGCAGATCCTCCTATGGAGTAGCAAGGATAAATAAGAGATCTCTCAAATTGTGGTCCCCATCCAGTAGCATCAGAGTCACCTGGGAATTTGCTAGCAATGCCATTTCTTGACCCCCACCCCAAAACTACTGAATCTAAACTCTAGCGACGGAATCTATCGCTTTATTTTTTAATAAGCCTCCCAAGTGATTCTGACGCACACAAAAAATTTGAGAACTACTGATTGAGAAATAATAGCAGTGTCTCCCAGAACATATAACAAAAACAAAGGAGAAAAAAAAGAAGAGATAAGAAAGTGTGAGAAAGAAAAAGTTAAAACAGATGTTAGATTGCCAAAAGAAGTCATAAAGGCTGAGAAGAGATTCAGTGAAGGTGGGAAGGGAGAACTTTTCAGATCAATTGACTCATTAAATGCCAAGCAGAATGAATAAAGAAAACCACATCCAGAATGTGCAAAGAGAGAGTTCTAAAATCGTCCATATAGAAAACATTTTTTGTTCCATAAATCCCAGACAATTCATTTCCTTTTTTCATTTACAAACTCTGCAATTGATATTGGTGCTTTTAATGTCCTGCTCCAAAGGAGCAATATGGGGGGTGGGGGTGGGGCGGTTGCCTGGGTGGCTCAGTTGGTTAAACATCTGCCTTAGGCTCAGGTAGGTCATGATTTCAGGGTCCTGGGACAGAGCCAGGGCCCCTGGGCTCCCTGCTCAGCGGGGAGTCTGCTTCTCCCTCTCCCTCTGCCCCTACCCCCCGCTTGTTCGCGTGCTCTCTCTCTCACACTGTGTCTCTCTCAAATAAATAAAATTTTTTTTAAATGAGCAATATAGAATTAAAGTAAGTAGAGATTAAATTCTCAATTTCCCTCCCATGTACCCTTCAAATTACTTCTAAAACCTGTTTGGCAAATTATTTGGTAATTTCATATTTACCGGAGAACACTGGAACAAAACATGCATGATTTCAGATAAAAGTTACAGCTAACTTATTTTTTGTTGTTGTTCATGAGGCAGAAGTGCTTAAATTAAATGGTATTTGAGTTTTGTTACCTTTTAAATGTATCAACTTGATTTTTTTAAATGGAAGTCATTTTAATTGCTGGTTGTTAGAAAGCAGTCAATCTACCTATAATCTGTTTAGCAGCTTTGAGTCTAGTAATATAAATATTAAACTATGTAATTAAGTTAATATTAAACAAATGTATAGTAAAAAATACTATAAGATTTTAGACAGTAAATTTGTTTCTGAAGGATTTTGTCTTGACAAATTGGAGAAACTGAACATATGTTTCATTAATAGAGGGGAAAAGTTCCATATATACAAGGAATTTCCATGACCTTGTTGTGATTTAATTATCAACTACCTGTTGAGCGTTTCTTAGGAGCCTAACAGGCCCTGAGGCAGCAGCAGTCAAGTTGGCCACTGGATATACCCTCACGGAGCTTACATTCTGCCGTTGAAAGCGGGCAGGGCACAAGCAGAGGGATGAAGTCATTACAGTGGTGATGTGTGCTACAGAGGAAAAGAACAAGGTGCTGGGGTTATCCTTACAAAGGGCGCTAGGGACCCAGCGAATAATAGAAGCTGCCATCCATGCGAAGTGAGGGAGTAGGGAAGTCGTGGCAGAGGGAAGAACCAACAGAAAAGTCCTCACAGAAGGAAGACTTTATGGTGTCCTAGGAAGGCAAGGGGGAGGCACAGCATGAGGTTAGAGAACTAAGCGGGGGCCAGATATGTTCAGGCCTGACGGCTGTGATAAAGAGTCATGAAGACCCGTGGAGTCTTAGGCAGGAAGTGGTGTTAATTTTTGTTTTAAAAGTATCACTTGCACATTTATTAGGATGATGATTATTTTTAAAAAGAACAAACATACACGTGTTGGCAAGGATGTGGAGAAACGGGAACCCTTGAGCAGTGCTAGTGAGCTGCTGTAGAAAACAGTATGGTGCTTCCAGAAAAACTCAAAGCAGAATTATCATATGATCCAGCAATTCTACTTTTGGGTATATACTCAAAAGAATTGAAAGCAGGGACTCAAATAGCTATTTGTCAACCAACATTGATAGCAGCAGCGCTAGTCACAATAGCCAAAACGTGGAAACAACCCAAATGTCCATCAACAGATGAATGGATAAACAGACTGTGGTATATACATACAGTGGAATAGTATTCAGCCTTAAAAAGGAAGGTAATTACACAGCCATGATGTGTATGGAACTTAAAGACATTGTGCTAAATGAAATAAGCCAGACACCAAAGTTCTGCTTGTATGAGGGACCTAGAGTAGTCAAATTCATAGAGACAGTGAATAGAATAGTGATTACCAAGGACTGAAAGGCAGGAGGAAAAGGGAATTAGTGTTTAATGGGTATAGAGTTTCAATTTATGATGATAAAAATTCTGGAGATGGACGGTGGTGATGATTGCACCACAATGTGAATGTACTTAATGCCACTGAATTAATACACGTGAAAATGGTTAAGATGGTAAGTCTGGCAAGTTTTTGGTTATGTATATTTTACAATTTTAAAAAATGCTAGAAACCTTAAAAAATACCTATCACTTTTGCTGTTGTGTGAAGAATGGACTCGAGCAGGACAATAATGGAAGTGGAAAGACCAATTGGAAGACTGTAGCAGCAGTTGAAGTGAAAGACAATGGCAGCTTGGACTAGAGAGGGCAAGTCAGCCTTCCCACGGGTGACGTCATCTTAATAACTGATCTGGAACAAGAGTATGAAACAAGTATGTTCTACAGCCACAAAGTAGGTTGAGCAAGAATACTTACATTCCTATCCCAAGCAGTTCCACTTTGAGTCAATTTAACTGTTTTTAAACTAATGCTCTTCAGGGTTGTGGATGTGGGTGTGGATGTGGGTGCATGCTTGCGTGCACTTTGCATGCATGCATTTTCCCACACTCTAAAAAGTGGGAAAATCCTCATCTAAGTCTACCTGTACTGTTAACTAAGATTTCCAGCTATTTTTGATGTAAATGATACTTTAAAATCACAAAGAAATTGGATTAAAATACAGGCCACATCAACACTTTTTTAACAATTTTTTTAGATTTAATAAATTTTAGTGGTTCTTGGCTAATCATTGTTTCGTGTATTTCATTTCTTGGATTAATTTTTCTTCTTGCTAGAGCACATCAGTTAATGTTATTTTCAAAAGGGAATTTTTTTCAATGCTTAACATTCCAAGAAATCACATGTCTTCAGGATGTGGTTTTATTCTTACATTTAGCTGGGTATAGAATTCTGAGTTTTAAATTATTCTCCCTGAGATTTTGAAGATAATTAGTTCATTTTCTTCTTGCTTCTAGCATTATGTTGTGTGCAAGTACCCTGGTTTTTGTCCCGAAGTATTTATTTTTATTTTTTATTTTTTTAATTTAAATTCAAGTTAGTTAACATATAGGGTGGTATTGGTTTCAGGAGTAGAATTTAGTGATTTATCACTTATATAAACAACCAGTGCTCATCCCAAGTGTCTTCCTTAAGACCCATCACCCATTTAGCCCATCCCTCCAACTACCTCCCCTCCGGCAACATTCAGTTTGTTCTCTATATTTAAGAATCTCTTATGGTTTGCCTCCCTCTCCGTTTTTATCTTATTTTGTTTTTCCTTCCCTTCCCCTATGTTCATCTGTTTTGTTTCTTAAATTCCACATATGAGTGAAATCATGTATTTGTCTTTCTCTAACTTACTATGCTTAGCTACTTCCATCCATGTTGTTGTAAATGGCAAGATTTGATTCTTTTTGATTGCTGAGTAATATTCCATTGCATATATATGCCACTTCTTCTTTATCCATTCATCAATTGATAGACATTTGGGCTCTTTCCATAATATAGCTACTGTTGATAGTGCTTCTATAAACATTGGGGTGCATGTGCCACTTCGAATCAGCATTTTTATATCCTTCGGATAAATACCTAGTAGTGCAATTGTTGGGTGGTAAGGCAGTTCTATTCTTAACTCTTTGAGGAACCTCTATACTGTTTTCCAGAGTTGCTACACCAGTTTGCATTCCCACCAACAGTGCAAGAGGGTTCCCCTTTCTCTGCATCCTCACTAACGCCTGTTGTTTCCTGAGTTAATTTTACCCATTCTTACAGGTGTGAGGTGATATCTCATCCTGGTTTTGATTTGTATTTCCCTGATGCTGAGAGATGCTGAGCATCTTTTCATGTGTCTGTTAATCATCTGACTGTCTTCTTTGGAAAAATGTCTATTCACGTCTTCTGCCCTTTTCTGAACTGGATTATTTGTTCTTTGGGTGTTACGTTTGATAATTTCTTTATAGATTTTGGACACTAACTCTTTATCCAATACATCATTGCAAATATCTTCTCCCATTCCATCGGTTGCCCTTTAGTTTTGTTGATTGTTTCCTTCACTGTGCAGAAGCTTTTTATCTTGATGAGGTCCCAATGGTTCACTTTTGCTTTTGTTTCCCTTGCCTCCAGAGACGTGTCTAGTAAGAAGTTGCTGCAGCTGAGGTCAAAGAGGTTGTTGTTACCTGCTTTTTCCATTAGGATTTTGATGATTTCCTGTATTGCATTTAGATCTTTCACCCATTTTGAATTTATTTTTATGTACGGTGTAAGACAGTGGTCCAGTTTCGTTCTTCTGCATGTCACTGTCCATCTTTCCCAGAAATATTTGTTGAAGAGACTGTCTTTTTTCCATTGGATATTCTTTCCTGCTTTGTCGAAGATCAGTTAGCCATACAGTTGTCGGCTCATTTCTGGGTTCTCTATTCTGTTCCATTGATCTATGTATCTGTGTTTGTGCCAGTACCATATTGTCTTGATGATGACAGCTTTATAACACAGCTTGAAGTCCAGAATTGTGATGCCTCCCACTTTGCTTTTCTTTTTCAACATTACTTTGGCTATTTGGGGCCTTTTCTGGTTCCATACAAATTTTAGAATTGTTTGTTCTAGCACTGTGAAAAATGCTGGTGTTATTTTGATTGGGATTGTGTTGAATGTGTAGATTGCTTTAGGTAGTATAGACACTTTAACAATATTTGTTCTTCCTATCCAAAGGCATGGAATATTTTTCCATTTCTTTGTGTCTTCTTCAATTTCTTTGAGTGTCCTATAGTTTTCAGTGTACAATCTTTTACCTCTTTGTTTAGGTTTATTCCTAGGTATCTTATGATTTTTGGTGCTGTTGTAAATGGGATCGATTCCTTGATTTCTCTTTCTGTTGCTTCATTATTGGTGTATAGAAATGCTACAGATTTCTGTACATTTATTTTATATCCTGCAACTTTGCTGAATTCATGTACCAGTTCCAGGAATTTTTTGATGGAGTCTTTCAGGTTTTCCACATGGAGTATCATGTTGTCTGTGAAGAGCAAAAGTTTGACTTCTTCCTTGCTGATTTGGATGCCTTTTATTTTTTAGTTGTTGTTGTCTGATTGCTGAGGTTAACACTTCCTGTACTATGTTGAACAACAGTGGTGAGAGCAGACATCCCTGTCATGTTTCTGCGGGCCCTATCAATTCTAAGCTTTTATATAACAGATATTGGAATAATCGTGAAGACTGAGTTCTTTTTATTTCAATAAATACTAACATTAACTGGTTTCTGTGAATTTTATCCAATAAATATTTTATAGCATAAGTGAATAGACTTCTTATTCAACCCGTATAACCTACACACATGGGGAAAAAAAGGTCATAATCATTTAAAATGTTTTTTTGTGGGGCGCCTGGGTGGCTCAGATGGTTAAGCGTCTGCCTTCGGCTCAGGTCATGATCTCAGGGTCCTGGGATCGAGCCCCACATCGGGCTCCCTGCTCGGCGGGGAGCCTGCTTCTCCCTCTCCCTCTACTCTCCCTGCTTGTGCTCTCTCGCTCTCTCTGTCAAATAAATAAATAAAATCTTTAAAAAAAAAAATAAATAAAATGTTTTTTTGTGCAAAAGGTTCTCAACACAGCACATCTGGAAATATGCTAATCTTTTTCCAGATATATTTCTTTTTATTGTTATTATTTTATTTTATTATTTATTTATATTTATATATATTTTTTTAGAGAGAGAGGGGAGGGGCAGAAGCAGAGAGAGAGAGGGAGAATCTTAAGCAGGCTCCACACCCAGCACAGACCCTGATGCGGAGCTCGATTCCACAAATCCAAGATCATGACCTGAGCCAAAATCAAGAGTCAGATGCTTAAACAGCTGAGCCACCCAGGTGCCCCAGATATATTTCTTTTTAAATTTCAGGTTAAGTTCCTTTAATTTCTGCAGCAGGAACCAGTCATGGACATCTTGGAAAGTTGTGAAAGCAGTTTCTGTACCAAGATTCAGGTCTGTATTTCAAAGTGATATGTGACATAATGAAAACCTATAGAAGGATTTTTTTTCAAGGTGATGTTTGGCAGACTAAGGACAAAGTGCAAAATGACTAATTTTTGATACCTAAGTGCAATATTTGAATATCCTTTTTCTATCCTCATGACCTGTTTAAGAGTGATGTCTTTGTTGTAAATGAAGGCTTGACTTAAGAACACTTTTTAGTCTTTACTTTGGCTTTTCTCTCCTCCCTTTACAACTTGTGAAAACTTGGAACTGTATTACTTGGTGAAAATTTTCAGAATGTATTATTTAATTCTGTCTGCTCTAAAAGGAACATTAGAAAACAATTCCCACTGGCACATGAACAAATAGCTTCCATTTGTGAAACAATGCCCTTCTGGTTTTTAACTCTCTGACTTCCTGAAAGTTATTTCCAAGGAAACAAACTGTAAATGTGGCATTCTATTTGTTCGGATTGAATTGCTACTTCCTAATGAATCAATGTTCAGAAATTTTTACATCTTGCTCAGCAGCCAAAGTTCTGCAAACTGTCCACGTAACAGCAGCAGAAAACAAGAAGACAAAGAAGGAAAGGGCCCCACAAATCCTCTGTGGACCACTGCGTAACCTTGGATGATGCATCAGGAAAATCTTGCTTCTAATTGGAAGCATACACACATTTAATGCTTTTGCCAGCTGGGAAATTGAAGCTTTTCAAATCTGCATAGAAAAATGTACTACATGGCTTTCAGTAGAGGGGTTTCAAACACTGAGATTTTCACATGGCTACTTCTACATAGCAAATAGCATGCTAAATTAATAGTTTTTAAGAGCTCTAAAATGAGACAAACTAGAAGTAATGTTGTCAAGGTAACATTTTTTCTTTTTTGAGGGAAAAGCAGTTCACTTCATTATAAACTTTGTAACATGAGAACCAGGAGTGGAATTTTATTTTTCTTTTATTTACTTGGATTTCCAAATTAAACCATATCACAGCTTTCAATTCCACTGACCTGACCCAATAAGTACACTCTATACTAGTAGTGCATCTTCAAAGAGCTCCTACTTAAGAAACTGTGTTCTCAATGAATCAAAAGCACAGGTATTTTAGTCTTAAATATATATATCTGAAAATTGCTTTTAAAATTGTATAATTTAGAAGACAAGGTAAGGGAAAATTTTATATTAATTTTAAAGCCAGTAAACTGTTATTTTAGTTTTCTATAACAACGTAATGCGAAAATCACGGACTCTATAGTTCATGTTGGCAGAGGGAAAGGCCAACTCCTGAGACATCACAGTTTAGGAAAGCACTTTGTATTTTGGCACTGAGGTCCCATTTAATAAGTAAAACTAGCTGTATCAAAGCACAAATTAAATAGCCATTTAAATGTCCATAATAGTCTTTCATAGGTTTTCCAATGAAGAAAAAATAAGAATTGCTATTTTGCTCTTATGAAAGACATACAAATGTTGGACTCCAATGTGCCTCAAACTTTTGTTTGCACATGAGTGTCCTAGGGATCAAAATACCGATATGAATGCATTTGGTTCCACATGGAGCCTGAGAATATGCATTTCTAAAAACCTTTCAGGGCATCCTGCCCACCACAGTTCACTAAATGCTCTGCTTTACTGTCTACACCATGTACTTATTTTGACACAGATCCTCACCAACCACTGTTAAGGGAAGCCTGCAGATTTCTAACCAATATATATTGTATGGTACCATTGGGGGTGGGGGAGCATTTCTATGTGCCAAGAAGATTAAAAAAAAAAAACAAAAACCTGCTATTTAAAATAACTGGTCAGAGCTATTTTTGCCCACCAGATACATGGCATGATTCCTCTTCAGACTAAAATACCTGTTGTTTAGGAAAGACATCTCAGTAGCCTTGAGTTTGGAAACTGAGACCCTCCAGAAAAGGATCTGGAAAGAACCATTAAAACAGACAGAAAATTAACTGGCTCCCTCTAGGAAACTCACAGGAGTGGGCACAGTTGGAGAATTGAGTGAGGAGAGGCATTGGTTGAAAGAGACAGCCTCAGCCCAGCAAAGCAGCAGATGACTTACACTCTCAGATAGCAAGGCGTCTTCAGGATGAAGTAGCCACAGGCTTTCCAAAACTGGAGATGTGTTAAGCATGTGCTTTTCTGTAGCATTTTCCAGACCGTCCCTGCCCTGCCCTGGAAAGGAGAGCACAGAATCAAGGATAAGGGGCTGTGTCCCACATTTGAGTCTACACAAGAAACTAGACACAAGGGAGATGGAGACAGCAATGGAAGCAGGAAATTGAAGCAAGATGTAACCAGGAGAACTGTTTGCCCAACCCGAGAATCCCTAGAAAAACTGACAAAGAAAGTAAGTTTTCCAACGTAAAGGAGCAGTCCTGGTGTAAATTGCATCTTAAATTTACAGGATAAAATGATTCCTCCCAATTTTAGGACTTGGGGCCATGTAAAAAACTGATATCTATGCTATGTAGACAGAGAAAAGGTCTAGAAAAATACATATCAAAACGTTAACTATGTTTATTTTTGAGTGAAGGGATTATGATATTTTTTTTGCTTACCTATATTTTCTAATTTAAAAAATATTACTTAAGAATTGAAAAAAAAACCATTTTCAAAATTACACACACACGTACATAATGATACCACTTTCCAGGATAAGTGATACTTAAGCTGAGATCTAAAGAATGAATAAGCATTAGGCAGGTTAGGAGCGGTAGTGGGAGGGAGGGCTTTCCTGTGCTAAGGCCTTGGGACAGGCCTGCATTGGTAGAGTTAAAAGATGGTGTGGCCAGAGTGGATGAGAAGGAGAATGACCCAGGCTGAGACTAGACCTGCAGTCATAAGACAGAGCATGCCAAGCTTTGGAAGCCAGAGAAAGCAGTGTGCTTTTCTTCTGAGTGCAATGACAAGTCATTGAAAGGTTTCAAGCAGGCAGTGACATGATCTGATTTATGTTTTAAAAATATCAGGGTAGGTAGGAGAATGGATGAGAGTAAGAGAGCTGGACGAGTATGGAAGATAGGTGTCTGTTAGGAGTTCTTTGCAGCACCCCCCGCCCCCAACCTCAGACAACACAGGACAGCAGCTTTGACTACAGGAATGGAGTTAAAACTGATAGGTCCTCTTTGGAGAAAAGTCTGTTCATCTCTTCTGCCCATTTCTTGACTAGATTATTTGTTTTGTGTGTGTGTGTTGAGTTTGACAAGTTCTTTATAGATCTTGGATACTAGCCCTTTATCTGATATATCATTTGCAAATATCTTCTCCCATTCTATAGGTTGTCTTTTAGTTTTGTTGATTGTTTCCTTTGCTGTGCAAAAGCTTTTTATCTTGATGAGGTCCCAATAGTTCTTTTTTGCTTTTGTTTCCCTTGCCTCTGGACACATATCTAGCAAGAAGTTGCTGTGGCTGAGGTCGAAGAGGTTGCTGCCTGTGTTCTCCTCAAGGATCTTGATAGATTCCTGTCTCACATTTAGGTCTTTCATCCATTTTGGGTTTATCTTTGTGTATGGTGTAAAAAAATGGTCCAGTTTCATTCTTCTACATGTGGCTGTCCAATTTTCCCAGCACCATTTATTGAAGAGACTGTAGTTTTTCCATTGGCTATTCTTGCCTGCTTTGTCAAAGATTAGTTGACCACAGAGTTGAGAGTCCATTTCTGGGTTCTCTATTCTTTTCCATTGATCTAGGTGTCTGTTTTTGAGCAAGTACCATACTGTCTTGATGATTAGAGCTTTGTCTGGCATTGTGATGCCCCCAGCTTTGGTTTTCTTTTTCAACATTCCTCTGGCTATTCAGGGTCTTTTCTGGTTCCATACAAATTTTAGGATTTGTTCCAGCTCTATGAAAAATGTTGATGGTATTTTGATAGGGATTGCATTGAATGTGTAGATTGCTCTGGGTAGCATAGACATTTTAATATTTATTCTTCCAATCCATGAGCATAGAATGTTTTTTCCATTTCTTTGTATCTTCCTCAATATCTTTCGTAAGTGTTCTGTAGTTCTTGGAGTACAGATCCTTTACCTCTTTGGTTAGGTTTATTCCTAGGCATCTTATGGTTTTGGGTACAACTGTAAATGGGATCAATTCCTTAATTTCTCCTTCTTCTGTCTCACTGTTAGTGTATAGAAATGCAACTGATTTCTGTGCACTGATTTTACATCCTGCCACATAACTGATTCCTGTATGAGTTCTAGTAATTTTGGGGTGGAGTTTTTTGGGTTTTCCACATAAAGTATCATGTCATCTGCGAAGAGTGAGAGTTTGACTTCTTCTTTGCCAATTTGAATGCCTTTTATTTATCCAAAGACATACAAATGGCCAAAAGACATATGATAAAATGCTCCACATCACTTGACATTAGAGAAATACAAAGCAAAACCACAATGAGATACCACCTCACACCAGTCAGAATGGCTAAAATTAACAAGACAGGAAACAACAGGAGAGGATGCAGGAGATGTGGAGAAAAGGGAACCCTCTTACACCGTTGGTGGGAATACAGCCACTCTGGAAAACAGTATGGAGCTACCCTACACCCCAGTAATTGCATTACTAGGTATTTACCACAAAGATACAAATGTAGTGATCTGAAGGGGCAACTGCACCCCAATGTTCATAGCAGCAATGTCCGTGATAGCCAAACTGTTGAAAGAGCCGATATGTCCATTGACAGATGAATGGATAAAGAAGATGTGGTGTATATATACAATGGAATATTACTCAGCCATCAGAAAGGATGAATACTTACCATTTACATCGATGTGGATGGAACTGGAGGGTATTATGCTGAGCAAAATAAGTCAATCAGAGAAAGACAATTATTATATGGTTTCACTCATATGTAGAATATAAGAAACAGGGCAGATGACTGTAGGGGAAGGGAGGGAAAACATAATGGGAAGTCATTAGAGAGGAAGAAGAATGATGAGAGACTCTTAACTGCAGGAAACAAACTGAGGGTTGCTAGAGGGGAGGTGGGTGGGGGGATAGGGTAATTGGGTGATGGGCACTGAGGGCATGTGATGTGGTGAACACTGGGTGTTATACACAACTGAAATTATTGAACACTACATCTGAAACTAATGATGTACTATAAGTTGGCTAATTGAATTTCAATTAAAAAACTGATAGGTCTTAGAGACAGATGGTCTGAGAAATGGGGAATTATAAAATATAAACAAACAAAACAAAAACGATAAAGCCTCTAAGTTTAGAATCTGAGCAATTAAGTGGGTGGAGGAGCCATTTTCTGAGTTGAACACTAGGGAGAAGAAATGGGTTTGGGAAGAAAAAGCAAAAAAAAAAATTTTTTAGACATTTTTTTAAAGATCTATTTATTTATTTATTTTAGAGAGACAGAAAGAGAGCGTGCACGTGCTCATGCATGCAAGCATGGGAGAGGGGCATAGGGAGAAGGAGAGAATCCCAAGCACTCTACCCGCTGAGCAGGGAGCCCAACACAGGGCTCAATCTCAGGACTCTGTGTTCTGCGATCATGACCCAAGCTGAAATCAAGAGTTGGCCTCTTAACCAACTGAGCTACCCAGGCACCCCTAGACATGTTAAGTTTAAAGTGCCTGCACAATATCCAAAGAAAGATGATTAGTAGAAGGTTTGATAAACAAGAAGTCATGGATGAACTGGGAGCCATTGGTATCTAGGTAGGGAGGATATATAACTTATCATCCAAACTAGGACACTTTTGAGAGTAAAAGGGAATAAATTAATTTTGCTGAGGATGCTAGGGGGAGAGGGTTGGAGGGATGGGCAAAGCAGGTAAGTGGAGTAGGAGGTACAGGCTTCCTTCTTATGGAATGAATAAGTCATGGGAATAAAAGGCACAGCATAGGGAATATAGTCAATGATACTGTAATAGGTTATATAGTGACAGATGGTAGCACAGAGGAAAAAGAACCAAAATATAGACAGAAAGAAGAAATCCAAGAGACTGTAGTGACATGGAAGCCAAAAGAAAGAATTTTAACAAGGAGGGAATGCTCAGCTGGGTCAAATATACCTAACCACAGCTTTAATAAGACTTCAGGGAAATGTCCATTGGATGTGGCAACATGAAAATCACTGATAACCTCAGCAAAAGTAGTCTGGGTGCAGAAGCCAGAGAGATTGAGTTGAAGAGTGAGTACACATTGAAGAAGTAGACAGTGTGCATACACTCTTAGAAGAGTCTTTCCTGGAAAGGAGAACACAGAGATCTGCCAGGAGTCACAAGAGAATGTGGGGTAAGGGTAGGAACAGGTGAATTTAGCATAAGAGGCCCTAGAGCATGTTTGAATGATAATGAAAATAATCCAGGAGAAACTCTTCCTTCTAATAGAATAAATCTGCTAGAGTGTTCATAGTAGTACTGTTCACAGTAGGAATAACCTGGAAATAACCCAAATATCCATCCACAGGAGAAAAGATGAATACAGGATGGTATAGTCACACAATGGAATATCACACAGCAGTAAAAATGAATGAACTACAGTAACGCACAATGGTATGGATGGTCTTGGCAATGTAAGTGGAAAGTAAATCACAAACAGCTACATCTATTATGATACTCTTATAGAGTTAAAAATGTATTTTTTAGGATTCTAAACAGATAAAACTGTAAAATTGGGAGAAAAGGAAAAATGATGAACATGGTATTTTGGATGATGGTCATCTTGGGTCAAGGAGACAGAGTGATGGGAAGATGGAATGAAACCTGGGATTAAGATGAAGATTATAACACCTCCCCAGCTTCTATTTCAAGTGGTGGGTTCATAGATGTTTACTACATTGTGAAAAATAAAAATAACTAGATGCTAAAAAAAAAAATCCATGAGTAGATCTATGTTGGGAGTATGTCATGAATCCTATTCATGATAAATCTAGGTCTGTGTACCTGAGGTCCAATGGCCAGGGTGGGCATTTGGGGGAGGTTGATCTACAATGATCTTGATATCATCAGAGAATACTTACATGGATCCCACAGCTATCTCTAATATAATGGTTGAAGCAGAAGAAAGGAGACTGTGGTGAAGACCAAAGCAAAAGCTAAAGAGAAAAGTCTTCTGCTTACAAACAAGACAGTTCAAGGCATTTTCTGTAGACAGCAGAGAGATGCTGTGTCATCTTCAATTCTGATGTTGCCTCCTACCTCTCTTTCTGGGCATCAGAGAATATTCAGTCCACCAATATGAGCTGTTTGGGGACTGTTTTCCAAATCTACTATTATTGCTTCAATTACAGCAGCCACTTGATTGTCTCATGTATGGTGAAATGTTCTTACTAAAGTAACTTTATCCATGATATTTCTATTGATATTAAACAATATACCTGTCATTGTAACATGCTCCCATGATTCCTGATCATGCATTAATAGCGGAGTCTTCAAAAGCCTACTTGGCAGTATTATGGAAACTACATTTTGCCCAGTTGAACACTCTATTTTCATTTCTCCCTAGATGGGCTACTTTATTAATTATTTTTAATGATTTCAGGCTATGTGTTTCATTTATCAAGATCGAATTGCATTTTAAGAACATCTCCTGAACTTTTTGTAATTCCTCCCCAATTTTTTATCACCTGCAGACTCATTCCATTAGAGTACTTTCCCATTTCACTTCTGAATGCTTCAGAAACATATGTGGGAGAAACTGAAACACACACTCAACAGTAAGCAAGTCAGAACTTTGTTAAAGACAAAAGCAAATACGGTAGGACGGCCTCAAATGACTCATTTCTCACTGCTTGGTTAGCAGCTGCAACACACGCTTTTAAGAAAATTCACAGTAGCTTGGTTTTCGTTCTGTCTTCACAACGACTCGGAAACACTCTTCAGGCTGCGGAGGGAGGGAATCGCTGATTTCCTAGGGGTTATATTAGCCAAATGTTTGCCCTGGAAACAGATTTGTCCCCTTTCTCTCTTCTGGGAATTGCACTTCTAAAGAGAATTCAGGGCCATGCAATGCAGGGCTTTACTCAGCATCAGCAGTACTATCACTGTTCAGACTACCTCATCGGACTACACAGCATTCTCGGAGTAAGACAGGACAGCTGTCAGCCAGATTTTCAACTCTTCTTTTGGATTTTGATTAATTCAATGATTTGTTAATGTATTCATCTCTCCATTTATTTAAATGATTATAGAGTCTAGTATGCATTTAGTCTATTATGGGATAAAGGCTAGAAAATCCAAGTTAGCTGACTAAACCATGCAGATCTCATGGTGGCTCCCCGCCTCCCATATTTCACTGTTGCCTTCCTCCCTTGGAACAGAGAGGCAATGATCTTGCCAGCCAAGACTTGTGATTTGAAAGATCCAGTGTTTTGAAACTTAAAGGCTGAGCCTTAAAGGAAATGAGGCTCAGAGTTCCTGCCATAACAAAAGATTGGAAGGAGACTAGAGAAAAGCCAGACCACGCCGCCTCCACAGAGAAAGTCTGTTCACACTCTGAGCAGGACTTCTAGACAGGGGGAAAGAAAAGTTTAGATGCTGTGGCCTGCCCTACCCCGGCTGAGTTCAAGATAAACCCTTTACCTGCTTCTACCTTGATATCCTCAGTAGCAATCAGATGCGCTTACTGGCTAGTTGTAAAGTTCTGTTACAATGTTAATTACAAAACCAGCAGATGATGACACATTAGAAGCAAATTAATAAACTTTAGAAGCAAATTAATAATCACTTATTCAAACAGTATTTATTGAGCAGCTATTTTGTGCTAGAGCTATGTACACATACTGTACTATGTACTAGAAACAAAAAAAAAGAAAAATGCACAAAACTCCTATTTTCCTTATGCCTGAGATCACCCTGCAACCAGAAAACAAGATGCCTAAGGATGAAAAATGTGTCCAGCTGGAGCTAGCCAAAGGAAAGAACAGAAGCAGCCCACGCCATGTTGATTCCACGGAGTGGATGAAAGTTCCTCTGAGCTTCCTGCCTCCAGGCTTCTTGTTATATGAGATACTCAAATGTTCTTTGCTTAAGCCATGCTTGGTAGGTTTTCTGTTTTGGTGGCAGAAAGCATCCTAAGAGATATTCACCCCCTCCACCATTGGCTGCCCCAATACCCGTTCTCACTCTTGGCTTATCAGGTACAAACCATACTCTGATGGTATTCATACAAAGTGTTACTGTGCCCCTTTCCACTTGCCTCTGCCCCAAATCTATCCTCAGTGGGCTCGGGCAACCAGCTTAGAACCCCCAATGTCAGTGCAGCAGTGTCCTTGCTTTTGCCACCCCCAAGCCATTCTTGCCTGACAGAAGAGTCTGCTTTCAATTCTTTATCTAACTTCCTAAATATATTGGAACTATTTTCCTCACATTTTAAACCACAAAATAGAAGATGACATAATCGATGTAAAAAGGTTCGCTTCACACAAAATTATTTTGTTAGTTATTTTAAAGTTATAGTCTAGAGCAGGAATATTTGACAAGTGTATAATCTTGTCGCAATGCTGAGTGTATAATAATAAAACTAGAAAATGCCAATAGACTTTGGCCAGAATGGGATTGCTATTTGGGATGGATTCCCTTATCTCACCTTGCTCTCCTCCAATCCACACTACAGTCAAAATTATCTTTTTTTAAAATGCATATCTGGCAAGTGACCATATGAATATGTAACCATAAATTCAGACAGACAGGAAATATCATGTTTCTTTAAATCAGCTTACATTTCATCCTGAGCCCACAGACATATTGTGAAGAAATTCAATCTCAGTCATGGAATGTGGCCCCCCTTCTTCTGAAAAGACGTTGCAGGACTGAAGCTTCTTTGGTCTTCAGCCAACAAGGCTCACTGCTGAAATTCCCAGTGTCTGAGCCTTCCTGTCCCTCAGAGTTCGTGGCAGTGCTGTTCCTGTGCCCTGGGACCAGGCTGGGAGCCCCTGTGCTTAGCCAGCCTCACCTGGAGCATCTGCCATCTATTCATCATCAATGCAGGCCCGCACATCAACTCCCAGCAGAGGCAGGAATACAGGTAAGGTCCTGCTTTCAGAATCCTCTAACTACAGGTCCTCCCCAGACTTGGAAATACCACTCTCTACCTTGATACCCTCAGGCTCCCACGCCCCCCTCCCCACCCAAATACAAGTATTGTTTCTTCTGTGAGCTTCATTTCTACAAACTAGAAATACCTCTCATAATTAAGCAGCTTCTCCTCTGCCCACCTTCCATCCCCACCCAAAATCCTGACGCAAGAAGACACAAAGGAAAAGGATACCAGAACTGAATGAAGAAAGGAGAAATAAAGGGAGAGGGAAAAACAGTCTGAAAAGATGATTTTACCGCTTGGCTGTATCACTCCCTTGTTTAAAACCCTTCAGCGATTTGTCATTGTTCTTAAGAAAAAGCCCCACCTTCCCTTTCACCTCCCTCAACTGAACTGGGAGGCCTAAAGGGGTCTGACTTCATCCTGCCTCTCTAACCTTAGGGTAAAGGATGGTGTCAAATGCCCAGTGAGATTTTTCTCCCCAGTTTTCATGGAATTGTAAGATTCCAAAGGACTAACTACCCCACATTTGGAGATTAGAGACTAATAGGACTGCCCATTGTTAAGGCTTTCAGCTCCCCTCCCAGATGCCTGAAGTTGTATTACTGCTCATTAACACCACAATTACCACAATCAAGTAATAAGACTGAGAAAAGGACAAGGTTGTATTTTGGAGGAGTGTAATGCCTTTGGGAAGACTACCCCTTTACTACATTAACTCTGAGGGAAGTAAAGGAAATTATCCCCAAAGCCAAAAGAGGCCCAAGAAAAAAGGCAGCAGGGTTTAAGCAGTCTTGCTAGTACTCAACTAAGATGTCTCACTGCTGCTTCAGTAACACCCAGTGGCAAGAAGTCATGGAGTATACCACATAGGGTAGGGTTTAGGGAGTAGGGAAGAGGCCAGAGGGAGCCCAAGCAAGATTTCGCATGGGTCATGCCCAGGAACCACATGTAGAAACACCTGTAGATGCTGCTTACCCCACAGACACATTCAGTGAGCATTCAGTATTAGAGGAGAGGCCAACTAGTCATCAAGCAAACAAATCTGTCTCTGCTCAACATTTTCCCTCCCCCAACCAGGGAAGAAGCATGGGAATGAAGAGGAGAGGGAGGGATGTGAGAGCCAACCACGCCTGCCCTCCATTCCTTATGACTAAAGTCACTGCCTGGTTTGTATCTTTAGTCACATCTCCGTCTGACTCTGGACTTTCTTGTCTCTCTCTTCTACTTTTAAGGACCTTTGTGATTTTTTTGGACCCATCTTGATAATCCAAATTAAGTTCCTCCAATTCTGACACGAATTCCAATGTGTATGTGTTTCTGCACCACCAAGAAATTCTCTGACACCAGTGGCTGTCCGACAATTCAACTCAATTCTGACACTATCTACCGGGAGATAACATCAGATCCCACAAGTTAAGGGCTCAGTTGCACAAGGCTGCCCCTCCCCTTCCTCCCACCTTCAGAGGCCAATCTCCAGTTCAGTTTGTCACTGTGCTTTCTGACCCACTGGCTATAAATCTGAGCCTCCAATTGATCTGAAAAACAAAGGCAAATGAAAAATTAAATTTCCTGACTACTTACAGCCCGTTGACAAGTCCTTGAAACAGCCAGTGACATTTCCTCTAGGAACTCAGCTGCCTTGATGTTAATACTTTGCTAAGGGCAATAGGCAAACTTAGCCCTACCCTCCAGGATCCTGTAAGTATTCTTTAACATATAAAAATTCCTTTGGAAACTTCCTTTATCTCTACCCCCCAAGATACATGTTAGCAATCACCCTTCCAGCATATGGCCCACCGCTGTACCTCTGAAGAGTCTCATGACTGAGTTTTTACTAAACAGCAATAAATGACCTTTTCCAGTAGCTAGTCCCTTCAGGATCCTGGAAATCTTATTTCCAAAATACCTAGGAGGCTTGTACTGTCCTTAACCCCTTCCCAACTTGAAAGTATATAATCAGTCACCCGTCACAACACCAGTGCAGCTCTTTCTGCCCACGGGTCCTGTCCCCGGGCTTTAATAAAACCACCTTTTTGCACTAAAGATGTCTCAAGAATTCTTTCTTGGCCATCAGCTCCAAACCCCAACATTTTTCTACATCACGATGACCCTTTCTTCACGTTCCATTAATTTGCTAGAGTGGCTCACAAAACTCAGAGAAACATTTTACTTACAAGATCACCCACTTATTCTAAAAAGATATAACTCAGAAACAGCCAGATAGCAGAGATGCATAGGGCGAGGTATGTCAGAAGGGGTGTGGAGCGTCCTGTCCTAGTGCACCACTCTTCTAGTACCTCCATGTATTCCCCAACCTGGAAGCTCCCCAAACACTGCTCTTTTTGAGTTTTTATGGAGGCTTCATTACTTAGGCATGATTGAGGAAATCACTGGCCAAGGGCAAGTGATTCAACCTTCAGTCCCTCTGCCATCCCTGGAGGTCAGGGGGTAGGACTGAAAGTTCCAACTCTATAATCACAGGGTTGTTTCCCCTAGCAACCAGTTCCCATCCTCAGGTGCATTCCAAAAGTCACTCATTAACATAAACCAAGGTGTGGTTGAAAGGAGTTTGTGATGAATATCAAGACGCTTTTATCACTCTTATCACTTAGGAAATTCCAAGAGTTTTAAGCTCTGTGCCAGATACAGGGACAAAGACCACATACATTGTTCTTATTATAAATCACAGTATCACAACTTCCTATCTTAAGGTCAGCTAATTAGCAAATTGCATTCTATCTGCAACCTTAATTCTCCTTTGCCATATAATTTAACATGTTCTGGAGATAAGGACATGGTGGTCATTTTGGGGGGCCAGTATCTTGCCAACCAAAGTATTTGTATTAGGCTTCTCCAGAGAAACAGAACTACTATGTGTGTATGTGTATGTATGTGTGTGTGTATATATAGAGAGAGAGACAGAGACAGAGACAGAGACAGAGAGACAGAGAGAGACCGGGGGGGGGGGGTGGTTGTTATTTTAAGGAATTGGCTCATGTGATTGTGGAGGTTTGACAAGTCCAAAATCTGATGAAGGAGGCAGGCAGCAGGCTGGAGACTCCAAAGAGAGTTGCAGTTCAAATCCAAAGCAGTCTGCCATGGGACCAGGAGCCAGCCAGTTGCTGATGAAGTCCAAAGGCAAATGCTGCAGAATGCTCTCTTGCACTCAGGAGGTCAGTCTTTTGCTCTATTCAGGCCTTCAGTTGATTGGATGAGGCCTATTTGTGCTCTGGAGGGTAATCTGCTTTCCTCAAAGTCTACTGATTTAAACATAAATATCATCTAAGTTCACCCTCACAGAAACATCTAGAATAACGTTTCACCACATATCTGGGCACCAATGCCCAGCCAAGTTGACACATAAAGTTAATCATCACACTGTTACTCTACCAAAAGTAGAAATGTTTCAATAATCCATTTATACTTACGTCTAGCTATTTTCAGCGAACTTGAGATGGGATAGCCATAAAGCAGGCAATCTCTAACTGCCATTGTTTTATCCATACTATTTCTAACTCACCCTTTAAAAGCTTTCTTAAGGAGTCCTTTTCCTATGCAGTCCCTATGCAGCAATATTTATGGAGTTCATATTATGTGGTGGGTACTGTTCTGTTTTACATGTACTAACTCAATTAACTGCAAGGCCACTAAGTCTATTATTTTTCTCATGCTGGAGAGGAGAAAACTGAGACACATGGAGATTAGTGACTTGCCCAAAGTCATTTAACTGAGCAAGTGACCACAGCTGGACAGATAGCAAAGTAGGGATCCAAACACAGCGACTTCCATAGCCCTGCTCTTAATGACTAGGTTAGAGCACCCAAGCAGGGAAGTTACTGGTGAGTACACTAACTGCTGTGTTCCACCATAGTCAGTGTAGGCCTAGAAAACAGACTACTAAAAAAATCAACCCATATAGCAGGGTATCATTAGGACTAGCTAGTGTTTCAAAACTTTTTTGAATCTAAATACCTTTGGATGAGCTACAGCCTCAATTCATCCACAGTCCCCATCTCTCCTTGATTGTTTTACTTCCCTCCTCTTCAGGCATCTGTGTGTCCTGCCTGACCTGTGACAGTAATGGAATTTGCAACCTCAGCGTCAACTTTTATAAAGCCCATAACTGCCTTTATCTTGTTCAGAGTCATCTTTCAGTGCTTAAGACAGCAATTGGCACATAGTTAATATCTGGCTATCAAAACAGAATCTGGCAAGGAGCAATCCGAGGTTCAGAGAAATTACAGTTGCCCAGAGTCACAAAGTCCAGAAGGGGACAGACTTAGTCTTTCTGGTCCTCACACCTGAAAGCCAGTGCTTTGCTCACTACAACATGATGTGTATAGATGGCGTTCCATTGCACATGTCTATGGAGTCCATCAGTTCTTTCAAATAAAGCTGTGATGCATAAATAATGCTAAAAAAAGTTTGGGGGTACCTGGGTGGCTCAGTTGGCTAAGCATCTGCCTTCAGCTCAAGTCATGTCCCAGGGTCTTGGGATCGAGCCCCACGTCAGGCTCTCTGCTCAGTAAGGAGCCTGCTTCTCCCTCTCCCCCCTGCTTGTGCTCTCTCTCTCACTATCTCTGTTACTATCTCTGTCTCTCTCTCAAATAAATAAAATCTTAAAAAAAAAAAAAAAGTCTGGCTTAGGAGAATAACTCAGGTTTTGACATAATAAATCAAACTTCACAAAATACATCACTGTGATATGTGGCATTTGGGGACAGGAGAACTCTGCATAGTTCTGTTCCCTAGAAATCTGTTCTTACAGAAGCCCCCTTGGATAACATAAAATCCTGAGCTATCTCAATCATAAATGGAGTTTTATGATTATGATGAGAGTAAGGCTAAGGAGACCTTTACCCATGAGATTTCAAAGATTGGAAGTCTACCAAGACTGCCCCCTAGCCCTCCTCCCTGTATGTACTTTCCTGAGAGAATTGACCTATGACATAAAGGGATGCAAAATAAATCAAACTGCAAACCAGACCACTGCCAGTTTGCCAGCCTCAATTACGATTTCCTAGACAAGAAAGTATGACAGTGCTACTCAGCTATTAAACAACCTTTGACTTATAAATGTTATTGTTGTTCTGGCCTATCAGGCCATACGTGGAGACAGGATGAGAAAGGAACAATAGTGAAGTTAATGAGGACTCAACACATTTATCAGTAAATCACACAAGAGCTTGTAGCAAAATAATGGACCATGAAGTCATCAAAATGGATACAATACACATATAAAATGATATACACTAACAAGGGCCAGTAGTGTTTCCCAAAAGCATTTATTTTTTTTAAAGATTTTATTTATTAAGACTATACTTTCAGGGATCATTTCTATAGTTTGTTAAAGATTTTATTTATTTATTTGACAGAGAGAGAGAGATAGCAAAAGCAGGAATACAAGCAGGGGGAGTGGGAGAGGGAGAAGCAGGCTTCCCGCGGAGCAGGGAGCCCGATGCGGGGCTCGATCCCAGGACCCTGGGATCATGTCCTTGAGCCGAAGGCAGACGCTTAACGACTGAGCCACCCAGGCACCCCATCCCAAAAGCATTTAAAATAGTACACACAACAGATTTATACTCTTTTAATCATGATTGAATCCAGTAAGGTCTCTACGTCAACTTTTAAGATTCTGGCAGACAAGTGCAAAGATCTATTCATCTTGCAGCCACCCAAGACAAGCCTTATATATAAGTTCCCTTGCTTATTAGAACTGCCACCTATCAACATGGAATGGTCTGCCTTTTCTTGAGTCTCTCCTTGCCTTCCATGTATAGAGCCCAGTTGTGAGTTTCATCCAGGCAACTCCCAAGGTTTCGAACCAACATGAGACGTAACAGAAGGAGACCAAGCTACTGATGACCAGGAGGCTGCTATACCAGTCCTGAGTTGCCTAACTCCAGACCTCTTATTTCTGAGAGGAAAACAGACCTTACTTTGTTTAAACTACTATTATTTCTAAATCACTGGAGCTGAAACATATTCTAATTGATAGACTCCATTGGGCCATGAGCTTTAGTATCAAGATCAAATATTAAGTTTGAATATTTGTTTTAACTATTTTTTTGCCATTTTTAAGCAGTTCACTTGAGTCTCTTTATTTCACCAGAAATATTAGGTTAATAAATTGGCAAGAGACTAATCTGGTCAAAGGACAGAATAACCAATGCATGCAGGACATGCATCAAGTTTCTTCCTTGTCCCAACACTGATTTCTGACACGAAGGAAGGAATCCAACAGCCAGTTTGTGAGCAGAATCTGTTAGCAGATGAATGTGTCTACAAGTTGAGACTGCAATTTATTAATTTTGACATGTAAAACTTGGAATTTCCCTTGGTGCACCACCATTAACAATTTCTTAAATGCACCTATAGGAGTGTAGTCAGCTTTCCTAAAGTCAGTTTACTCAAAATGTTCATCGTTGGGGAAAAGTCTACTTAAAACTTGAAATCAGTCAGTTAATATAGAAAAGATCCCACACCCTGGTTTTGGCTAATGGCCTTCACCAGATATTTCTTAGTGGGTTATCCTCAGTATCTCCTATAAGTTAAAAGTTAGATTCCTAATTCAATAACCTAATTAACGTTAATTAGTCTCAGGTTTGAATTTTTGACACATAAACCCCACACTGGTGCCATGCATTTTATCCCGCATCATAACAGGAGTCACTTCCTACCTGGTGTTTTCACTTTTAGTGATCCTAGAATTGGTCAGAATATTCAACACTCCCCATCAACACTTCATCTAATAATTCTTGCAACTGTTGATGACCATTATCTGCATCAGTTATTTCATTAGAGCTTGCAAAATGGTAATTTTTTCCAATTCTATTATTCCTTCTGCATTTATTAGCTGAAATTCCTCTGTACAGAAAAGCTTTCCCTCATCCACCAATACCATTTGATTACTCTGAAAAATAGTTTATACCAGAAAGCCAACATAAATACTTAATTCTTTTCCTTTAATTATCAATTTTCAGAGTAATGAGCTGTGCCTTGTCTCCACTTGGTCTTAGTCAACTTACAAGACTCCAAGTATGCCATATTCATCATTGTGTTGACCATGAATATTAATGAGTGTGCAGCCACTGAACTCCCTGCTCTCTAAAAGACCTGTTTCCTGACTCTATTATGCTTCTCTTTAAGCTTCTCTTTAAGCATGTGGGAGGAAAACAAAGCAAAATAACGAAGTCATGACCAGTCTTAGTTAATGTTGTGAAACAGATGTCCCCCTGCTTCTCTGCTCAACACCCCACCTGGTTATCCTCCTTAATTTTGAGCTTCTTTAAAACACCATTTGATGGACAACACCAAGAGCAAACCCTAATGTAAATTATGGACTTGGGGTGATGGGGTGATAATGGTGTGTGAATGTAGATTCATCAATTCTAACAAATGGTGGGGGATGGTGATTATGGGGGAGGCTGCGCATCATGGAGGGGCAGGGAGTATATAGGAAATCTTGGTACATTCTGCTCAATATTTCTGTGACAATAAAACTGCTATAAAAAATAAATTCTATTTAAATAAATAAAAAGCACCACTTGACTGCCAGAACTGCTGTACCATCACCCCTTCTAAGCCTGCTTCATTATGTGATGCCAGATGCCCCCAAATTATTCCTCTCCACAAACGGTTACAAATTCCTATAATGTCCATTTCCTTCTTTCAGCTGTCAACTCATACAAGTTAACGCACAATGGGGTTTTAGAATGGAATACTGAAGAAACATGATGCTATCACCTTAAAGTGTTCCAATAGGAACAGTAGTTGGTGCTGACTGGTATAAAATGTTTCCAAAGTCCTTTGCTTTTACATTTTTCACCTCACATTGTAATTATATCTTATCTATGTTTTGCCCTCAACTAGACTACAAGCTTCTCAAGGGTAGGATTTATCTTATTCATTTTTGTATCCTCCAGCACCTAGCATGGTTCCTGATCCATAGTAGGTGCTCATTAAATATTCTGAGTGAGAAGAATAAATGAAATATTTCCACTTAATAAAAGCAAATGCTGTGTATTACATACATACCAATCTATACCAGAGTTTGGGATGGGAAATAAGAAAGGAGCATCCACGTTCTGATACCTCAGTCATGGCAAATGTAGGCATTGGAGAAGACAAGAGCAGAAATGGAATGGTACCTCAGAGTGTCTGCACTTGTTTACTAACTGAGCAGATGAATTACAGCTATCAAAAGTTGATGTTATTTAGTATCATATGGGCATTTATTTAAAGAAAAATGCCTTCATATCAACCAACACACTAATCATTGAACACCAGGAAAATCCAAAGTAATGATGTATCATTTCTTTAACTTTATTATTTCTCTAAATCTTCCAGACTACACAATCCTATAAGACAGCAACCAAAAGAGGTGTGAAAAAATTAATCATGCCAAGGCAGAGATTTAATTTCCTTTTATCCTGTAGTACTTTTAGCAATACATTTTGAACCTAATCCATTTTCATATTCTCCCTGAATAGGCAGATACTTTTTGGAAATTTTTGTTTAATTTAAGAGGTAACTGATATTTTTTGCCAAATCTCCTTTCATGGAAGTAGAGGTACATTGTGTAATGTCCTCTTTTAATGACACTTAGAAATATAGCCAACACTGCCTAAACTGAGTTTATTACAATTTCTAGGTGTTTAAACCAGTATTGAGCTCAATACTTCATTTTTAATTGAGGTTGAATTCATGCAAATCTTTGTTGAGCATACTAATTTATACAAACCTAGACATTCAGTTTACCACCCAAGAAAGTATGACAAGAATAATATCATAGTAAAGAGATTGTTATTTTTACGCTTAACTGTGAAGGGATGCTGTTTCTCCTTGTGTGTGTAGACTTAAATAACCTTAAAAAATGATCTTCAATGTCACTTAGAGTTGAAAATAAGTATTTTTATCTGACCATGCCCTCATAATGTAAATATGCAATATTCCAAGTATTATTTAATCTCCTACAGCTCAGACGATTTTATAAAATAAATCCTTGTGGATCTTAACTTCCAGATCTGTGAAACTTACTTCTTCCCATCCTACTTCCTTCTAATTCACTAGTGACACCCTACAGCAGCCTTCACTGCAAGCTATAGAAACAATGTACAGTCTGTTCCCCTCCGCAGTTTTTTTCTTCTCTCTGTGGTACCAGGAGGCAACAGGGCTCTTAGCATCTGCCAGACTGATTTGCCTCCTTTCTCCAGACCAGATCTTTTCTGTATATTTTTTCTTCATTTCATCAAAGTGAAGCAAAAATTGCAAGTAATCATGAAAAAGATCAGTCAAAAGATTGCACTTTCCCTTTAATCCCTATTAAAACCAATGCCAAGTTATGTTTATTTTTTTAATGTGGTTATTAGAAAATTTAAAATTACTGTGGCTGATATTGGTGGCTTGCATTATACAGCCACTGGGCAACACTGATATGGACTCACTCTTCCTGCCTCTGCCCTGCCTCTACAGATGGCTTCTTTCAACCACCCAGAGTCTTGAACTTTAGAACTCATCAATTAGTTTTTGGGAACATAGAGCAAAAAGAACTGCCCACAATTTGTAGCTGGACCAACATGAACACAAACCTTCCTGGGCAGTGTTCCATGTGAGGATATGGGAATTGTTCTCACCCTTTTTTATTACTTTTCATAGAAAAGAAACTATGGCCCCATTATGACATCCTATCACTTAGTTACATCAGCTGGGGACATAGAGGGGTGGGACAGGCTTCTTTTTCTTGGAAGCATAAAAAGAAAATGAGCACGATCCCTAAACAAAGAGGAAGGTTTATGTAGGAATTCTGCCAAAGTCACATGTGTTTCTCCATGACGGAGATCTAATCTGTGGCCAGAGAACCTGGCCAGAGAAGGATAGAGCAGCTCTATAGTCAGTCAATGGCACTTCCATTAGAAGCAAAAATGGTTGCATGGTGACGCTAAAAAACGCAGGCCCCCATCAAAAGGGATTTGTCTAAGTGTCTTCCATAAAAGACTCCTTGACTTCTCGGACCAAAGAGGCTAACACTGTGTCATCTGTACACTGGGCTCTAAATGTGTTGGTGAAGAGAACACAGTGTATCCTCTTCCAGAGGTTTCCAAAAACAGCTAATTATCAAGATTACCTGGGGGAGCTTTTCAAAAACCACAAATCCGCTCAGTAAGGACCTCTAGGGGTGAATTAATATGAACCAATGGCCAGAGTCTGAATGGTACTCAGCTTTCATTCTGGGCAAAGAGGATTTCTTAAGAGAATAATATGAGAGAGGACAGCTTCTGTCTTTGGCTTCTCTGTTCTTTGTTTATATGCTATGGAGGAAAAAAGGGTGGGATGAAACATTGTGCTAAGAACTAAAATTTGGACATATGCTAAGGAACATATACACCACAGAATGATTCACGGATTGTACTCAGCAAGCCTGTAGGATATAATATATCCAAACAGTATTAATTGCCAGATACACTTAGACACAAATTCCATGTGTTCTCACAGTATTTTAAAAACACACTAGTGTATATTATGAGTCTATCCTTAAAATCAATGCCTGGGGATGTAATATCTTGTCTGGGAGACATCAGCGACTTGTCAAACAAAGGGAAGAAAACTGGAACATAAGGTAGACTGAGTATGTTATTTTTACCCATTAGCTGCCCTCTTCCCATTGTGAAAATGTTCCTCCCTGATCCATGTGATATGGAAGGAAGTGTCAATTACAGGGCCTTTCCTGACAGCCACAAGAGTGAGCAAGTGACCCAAGCCGTGCCAATCATGATCTTCCAAACTGTGGTTGGTTCAAGATCAAATCTGCAAATAGAGTCAACTGTTGACTTTTTCTCTTCTTTTTGGCGCTGTAACCTGAGAAAACCTTGAAGCTTAGAGCTCTTCCACATCCTTTTACTCTTTCCCAGTTAAGCACCAGCCATATATTAGTGTGATGGGCCTGAGACCCAGCTTCAGAGATGGATCCAAAGGGCCATAAGTATAAACTGATCATCCTGGCCACAGTGACTGGTCCCATCAACAGGAATGTGCAGGACTTCTGTTTAACAGCTGAGGGCTCCTCTTGTCCTGGACAGTATGGTGTACCTACGTGATACCTGAAGCTGCTACAGCCATTGCACTACCTAAGAGAAATTAGCAAGAGAAGGTAGTCAAGATGAAGGAGGACAGAACCAAACAAAACAGAGACATGGAGATAGATCCATGATCAAACCTCACCCGAGCTCTATCAATCTCCAGAATGTAACGCTTAGTTTTGTTAACCATGTAACTACTTTGTTATTTAAGTCAGTTTAATTATATTTTCTATTACTTGCAACTCAAAGCACTCAAAACTGATGGAATTTGGTATTAAGAATGAGATACCTAAAACGTAGACTGAAAGGAAGAGGGCCAGCAGAGGGCAGCGTGGAGCTCAATGTTCCAGCATGGCGGTTGGCGATCTTTTTTTTTTTTTTATGTTCAGTTGCCACTGTACAGTAGTACATCATTAGTTTTTGATGTAGTGTTCAATGATTCATTAGTTACATATAACACCCAGCGCACATCACAACACATGCCCTCCTTAATACCCATCACCCTGATCCCCCTCCCTTCTGAAACCCTCAGTTCCTTTCTTGGGGTCCACGGTCTCTCATGGTTCATCTCCCTCTCTGATTTCTTCCCCTTCAGACTTCTCTTTCTTCCCCTGTAGTCCAATCCTTAACTAAAGGCAAAGTGTCAACTGCCTTTTATCACCTTAATTGCACTGTGGCTTTCCTCACAGTAGAGAACCTTTCTCCTGTACCCACATCTCTATCAAAAGTAGAAAAATATAAGACAGCAAACAGTACTGCTGGTTTTAAGAAAGAGGAGAGAGGGATCTCTGGGCCTGCTTTATTCATTTACATTATGGTCTGATCTTTATAGGCATTTGAGTTTACAAAGCCTGAAGTAGCTATACACCAGATGGCAGGTGTGTGTGTGTGTGTGTGTGTGTGTGTGTGTGTGTGTGTGTGTGTGTGTGTAGGACAGTGGTCAAGGAAGGGCAGGGAATTGAACTACATTATCCCTGAGGTCTTAGAATTCTATAACTTAAAAATACAGTATACCTGATAGCTCCCACTGATTTCCTTAGACAACATTTATTCCTTATAGTCAATGAAGGCATGCATAAAATTAGGAGGCTATTATGACCAAGAGGATATCATCATATCACAAAGTTTTGAAATTATTGTTGTTAATGATACTTAACTGTTCAAATATTCTCAATCTTGAACTTATATGAGCTCTATCAAAATAGTTCATGCCACTCAGGATTCTAAATGTTTTTCCTTTATTACAATAATTCTGAGCATTACTGTGTCAAAGTCACCAAGAATCATCAGGACTTTTATAAAAATGCTTTCAAATACAACACCAAGAAAGAATACTGCATAAAAGCCAGTTTACATCTGTTACTACAGAGGTTTTGCAAGATGGGAGAAAGTAAAGCACAAGGAAATGTAGAGTTATTTGTTTTTGACATCATAAACTTGAGGACTAGAGTACTAGGAAAAATAATTATGTACTTCCCCCTAAAAAATAATTTTTAAACAGTGATATAATCAACTCTAAAACAACACTGCAGAGGTAAAACAATTAGGGTTCTGTGTTAGACCTGTGGGACTCCATAACCTTGTGAGTCAGATTTCTAACAGACTGTATTTCCAACACTTTTTACCGCCTGAGTCAGACCAGCCTGAACCAATTTTTTTTAAATGATCACAAATCAGGTGTTTACAAAAACATACCAGGCAAAACTCCATGTGATTTTATGTGAAAGGTAGTCAAAGATGGAATTGATGGTAAATTGATGCTTTCTCTTTGGTTGAGAAGAGTAAAGAAGGAGTAAGGGTGTGACCATAAAGAGGAGAGAGGGACCTTTCCAAAGCTGAGCACAGCTCTGTATGATGAGTGAGAGGTGGGAAGCAAAGGGGTAAGAAGTGAGACACCCCGGCCTGAATCCGTCTCCACCACTTACTACCTAGGAACCCTGTACAAGTTACTTACCCTCGCTGAGTCTCCTTTTTCCTGTGTAAAATAGAGCTGGTAACAGTGTCCCATAAAGTTGTGAAGATTACATAGGCTAATCAAGTTAGAACAGCATCTGGCACATAATAGTTCTCAATAAATATCACTATGTCCCTAGCAACTAAATGTTGACATTTTTCAAAACGCCTGATAATATCAAGTTATGGGTTTCCATAACTTGTTATTTGTAGAGTACTGCTGATCACTTTCTTAGAATTATTTAACTTCTCCCACTGACCTGGATTTTTGTTAGAAGATGTATAAAAGTGATTCCCTTGGCTATTTCTCTGCACCATTTCTTAAAAGTCAGTTTCTGAGAATGTCTGAATGATGCCTGAATTTTATAGTTCCTTGTATTAAGTTAATTATTTTTGTTAAATGTCTTCAATATTAAACACTTATCAGCATAAGACACAATGCAGTGGCTGATGGCCACATTGCCCTTTTGCTTTATAACAAAACTCTCCTCAAGATAGTATAAGGAGATACTTCTTCAGGTCTAGGGATTTTCCTGTACAAACAGGATGTATGTCAAGGCTAAAAATTGGGTTACTGTGCAAATAGGGGAAAAGCAATAAGCACATTACTTATAATCCTATTTTTAGTTCCACTGCCTTCCACACTGCTGCCAGAGTGATATCAGAAACACAGATGGGATTGTGTTATTCCACTGCTTAATAGTCTTCAAATGGCTCTTCACTGCCTAGAAAATGTCCAAATTCCTTAAAAGCCCAAGGCTCTAAACAATCTGGTCCCAATCTGCTCCTATAACCTCATATTTACTTGTTCCCTCCTCTACATCCATGTTCCTGACTTCTGAATACACCATGTACTTATTTGTTTCAATTCCTTTACTTATGTGACTCCCACAATTGTAATACCTTTCTTATCTGGCATATCATAATCTGCCAAGCTAATCTGATATACTATCTGTGTTATGCTTCATGCTTATTTCATCTCTTGCTAGTTCCCAGGAAGAATTAATCATTTCCCTCTCTGACTTTGTAGAGGACTCATTTCAAGTACTATGCTGGGGAGACAATGTGAGGTCAAATCAGACATCAGCCCTGCCCCTCATGGAGCATGAAGTCTCATGGCAAGTCAGGTTTTAATGATATTTCACAAATATAAGTTAAACTATGATAAGAGGAACATGGTGTTGTAAGATCATTTAGACACTAAGTAAAAAAAAAGGCTTTCCTGAAAGATCTGAAGAATAGCAATAAACTACATGAAGAGAGGCAGGAAGGGTAATAAAATCATATACAAAGTCCCATAGGCAGGAAAGATCATCAAAGTGCAAGAGCTAGAAGGCCAGGGTGGTGGGAATGGAAAGATCATTGAGAAGCCTACAGTTGATTGACCCTGGAGAATAATACAATAGTTTTTCTTCTCAACCCTTTACATTCATCTATTCTAATTAATCCTTTTGTCTCTAGAGAAAGATGAGATACCAAGAAAATTCAATATAGAATTTGTCAGATTTTCAATATTCTATTACTGCTAATTCTTAATGAGAAGGTGAACCATTCCCTGAAGACTACTTACAGCATTCTCAAATAAAATTTCTCTATTCTTGGGGCATCTGGGTGGCTCAGTCAGTTAAGCATCTGACTCTTGATTTCGGCTCAGGGTTGTGAGATTGAGCCCCCCATCGGGCTCCTCACTCCTCGCAGGGAGTCTGCTTAAGATTCTCTCTCCCTCTTTCTCTGCCCCTCCCCCACCTCTCTTTAAACTAAAAAATAAGTAAATCTTTAAAAAATTTTTTTCTCTGTTCTTTGTAGTCCCTTATATACTGCCCTTGACTGTTCATGAGTTACAAAAGCTGTGCTCAGCATCAGGGGCTATCATTGTTCAGAAAATAAAGTAACAGCTTGTTTTCACTGGCAGGAGTAAACCAACACCCTTCTGCCAACAACCTCCATAAGTACACCCTGACACACATACCCTATATATCCTGTAGAGGACAAATAAGCTAACTGGTGAGAAAATTAATTGCCCCAATTTTACTCCAGGTTACATTCATCACAAGATTTCTAGTGTTATTGGTCATAGAAAATTGAGTATATCTCTTTAAAAGTAAATTCTTTAAAAAATTCCTCAAGAGATTGATGTGCCAGAGACTTTTCACAGTAACAGTAACGGAGATAGCCAACTCTCAGGGTTCATTACAAAAACAAGGATTTTTCTGGATCATGGATTTGAGTGTACTTTGTGATTATTTCTTTTAGGAAAGACATATCTGAATCCTATGTGCATGACAAATACAGTTAGAAAAGGCAATGATTTAATATTTATTCCACTTACTCATTCAACAGATATTTATTAAGTATTTACCCTGGCTTCCTCTCTATGACAACTATGGTCAGAAATGCTATGTATTTGTGATCTATGTATTTTATTTCCTTAACTCAGACAACTGAAGAATCATAGAAAACAAAAGTTATTTTCTGTAAGACTTGCATATGTGTTTTATTTACTAGATCTTCAAATGCATATGTATCAGATATTAATTTCCATTTTGTGATTGAGAACACTAGCATTCCATAATTAATCTTAGTGATGGTCCCAGAAATGATAGATGGATCAGCAGAAATTGTGAAGATGAGTCCAGAATCAAAGCACTACATCACTTTTGATAGAATCAGAACAAAACTTTCCATTCCATTTACGTGAGGCAGGTTACAGAGTAAAGCAAAAATGTAACTGGTCCCTCTCAATTCTAAAATTAGTTTTTTTGTGTTTTTATTTAATGCCTTTGTTGGAGCTTCTCTCTAACCATTCAGGACAAGAAGTCCCAAAGCTTAAATCTTTGGGGCAGGGAGAAGATGGAGTCATGGCAGACAGTGCTGTGTTCAATATTTGCTGGTAACCCTGCTTATTACTATAAAAGGAGCCATCACCTATTTGCTCACAAGCAGACAGACCTCAACTAGACACACAGATGCACTGTTACAGTGTCTCCTACAAGTTCAACATCATGTTCTCACTTCTCTTTTCAAAGGGAAACTTATAGGACTGTTGCCTGGATACCAAGACTCCAACTTGTATTGCAGTAGTTCATACTTCTGTCTCCATCTGTCAGGTATTTAAGTCTTTACAATATCAAACACTCAACCTAGAATTTATAATCATAGGGAAACTAAATTCCCTCCAAAGAGAGACAAGAGAAATGGTGGTTTCTTTTTTTCCCCCATTAAATCACAGTTTTGCAAATAGTTGTCTTTGTGATTTGGGGCAATACAAATTCCTCAGTATTTTATTTTCAACCAAGGGTTACCCTGCTTCTTGTGTTTGTGTGTGTTTAGATTAACTTTTTGAAAATAGTGCATTTGCAACAAGATGACCTTTTAAAAACCAGATCCTTAAGAATTTTGAAATTCCTATGGGTAGAAGTTGTAAAGAAACTGAAAACTGACATTTAAAACCTGAAAAAAGGGGCGCCTGGGTGGCCCAGTTGGTTAAGCAACTGCCTTCGGCTCAGGTCATGATCCCGGAGTCCTGGGATCGAGTCCCACATCAGGCTCCCAGCTCAGCGGGGAGCCTCCTTCTCCCTCTGACCCTCTCCCCTCTCATGCTGTTTCTCTCTCTCTCTCACTCTCTAATAAATAAATAAATAAAATCTTAAAAAAATAAAAAATAAAAAAAAAAATAAAACCTGAAAAAATATTTTATCTTACAATATATAGTAACTAATTCTCTTCTGAGACTTGCTAATTTCTTTGTACTTAAAACTGAATGGCCACACTTAGCTATACAAATAAAAACCAAAAATGAATCAATTCTCTTTGGGGCACATGTCTGAAGCCCCATAAACCCTTATGCTGGCATTATGAATAACCAACAAGCAGTTGGATTGCTGCTATAAGCTGGATGGGGTCTCTGCAGACATTGTTGTTTTTTTGTTGGGCAGCCAAAGGAGCTGAGAAAAATGTTTTCCTTTGAAATTTAGTGTGCACTCTGCCTAAAAATGGTCCGTGGTTTATGTGAAGAAGTTGTATTCTTGTTTGAGCAGAAACTCTTAGACAAGATGAGGAGTTGCTTCTTCAAGTCAAATTGGAAAAAGGACCCAAAAGAAACTGCACAGAACCTAATGAGTTTCAAGCAGGAACAGGCTGTTAATGTTCTCCTTGTGCTATTTCATATGAGACAACCCAGACTTTGAGTGATACACCAATTTTGGACCATTACGTTCTGAGATGATTAATTTATTGAGGCCAGAGTATGAAGCCACAACCACATCCTTCAAGTACAGTTGGACATTTCCTTGAAGGCAGTGGATTTCCCACTGTAAATCACTTGAGAAAAAGTAGTTCCAGGAACAGGAGAGGAAACTCTTGGACTTTGGTGAGGGCAAAAATTTCTTACCTATTCCTTGCCTCATGGCTATTTGTAATAAACCAACAAGCAAAAGACAAATCCCATTGCTTTCCTGGTAATGAGGATCAAGCCATTACCAGCCACATGGAAACGGGCTGAGGAACAGCCCTATCTATACTAAAATTAAGCATGTAAGTCCTGGTAAGACTTCCTAGTAGAAGTCTGGATCTATGGATTCTGAAAGTCATCCCACCCAGTAGCATTTGTACATTTTTGCGTGTGTGCTTAAACTTCCTTTTGATTATATCCAAACATAGTAAAATGTAGTTAAAAGTTAGTCTGATGGATCATTTCCAGACTGGTAAGTAAGAACCTCCTGAAACTCTGCTATTCTATAAACACAATGAGAACACTGACAAAAATTATCAAAATCAACCTATTCAGAACTCTGGAAATTAACTAAAGACTTGCAACAATCCAAGGAGTTTTATTCAAGAAAAATGGTTGAATTGCAGAACGAACTCTGAGTTTTGCGACATTTTAACTTGCTCTAATCCTGTCTGCCTCTCCCCAGCTCTATGATATCCTTGAAAAACAATAGCCTAGGCTGTTGGTTGTTGAAATTTACAACAGCTGTAAGTACCAACAGCCTAGCAGCCACTGGAGGGAGAAGGATATACTTGAAACTCCTCAATAGCCCTATCGCTAGAAAACTGTCATGATTTGACTTGTCTGGAAGCTTATTGAGAAGCTTCATTCTCAAGGCTGGTCTCGCTTGGCCTGTGAGAGCAGCTCTATCCCTAAGGTATTTGATGAAAACAATCAGCAACAATTATATAACATTACAGTTCCTGAGGCAGCATTTCCAATTGGGGATAAAAAGCTGACCACAAAACTTGAAAGGAAAAGCTGGGAAATGAGATATCCACAGAGAAATTTTAAAAACTTCTATGTATTTCTGAGATTCTAGAAGGTCATACCCACATTCAGGAGCTATGCACATGCTCAGGAAAGACTTGAGAAGACCCTAATCTTTCACATTTGACATATTTTGAGGCTATTCATAAGCAAGAAGTGAAGGCTAAGACAGAGTTGCAAACTGCCTACTAAAGTATTGAAGTTATGCCCCAACACACATACAGAGTTCTTCAGCAAAGGCTGAGAGACTTTCTGATTGAAGGAACTTTAAGAAATCTCTGTCCAATCCTTAGCTGACCACTAAGAAAATCAACTAGAGACTTCAGTGGCTGCACATGACAAAGAATATAGACCATAGAATTAGCCTAAGAAAGTCACTAAACAAACAGCAAAAACAAAAGGAAAGGGCAACAATCTGATTTTTAGAGTCATATTATAATAAGTGTCCCATTTCCAACAAAAAATTATAAAACAGGCATACACACCCACACACTTCAGGAAATTATAGCCCACACACAGGGAAAAAAAGTCAATAAAAACTATCCATGATGGAGTGCCTGGGTGGCTCAGTCATTAAGCATCTGCCTTCGGCTCAAGTCATGATCCCAGGGTCCTGGGATGGAGCCCCACATCGCTCTTCCTCTCCCACTCCCCCCTGCTTGTGTTCCCTCTCTCGCTGTCTCTCTCTCTCTCTGTCAAATAAATAAAATCTTAAAAAAAAAAAAACTATCCCTAATAAAACCCAGCCATTAGGGGCGCCTGGGTGGCTCAGTTGGTTAAGTGACTGCCTTCAGCTCAGGTCATGATCCTGGAGTTCCAGGATCAAGTTCCACATCAGGCTCCCCGCTCAGCAGGGAGTCTGCTTCTCCCTCTGACCCTCCCCCCTCTCATGTGCTCTCTCTCTCTCTCTCATTCTCTCTCTTTCAAATAAATAAATAAAATCTTAAAAAAAAAAAACCCAGCCATTGAACTTACTAGACAAACACTTTAAAACTGCTATTATATTAAAAAAAAAAATTTTAAAAAAACCCATGTCTAAAATACTAAAGGAAATTATGAGAACAATATCTTACCAAATACAGAATAAAGAAAAATAAAAAATCAAGTAAAAATTCTGGAGTTGAAAAGTACAATAGCTAAAATGAAAAATGAAGTAAAGGGACTCAACAGCACATTTGAAGGTACAAAACAAAGAATCAGAAAATTTTAAGAAAGGCTAAATAAGATTATTCAGCCTGGAAAAAAAGATTATTCAGCCTGATGAACAGAAAAGAAAAGGGATAAATAAAGATGAATAGAGCTTCTGATATCTATGGGACACTATCAAATATATCAATGTATGAATAATGGGAGTCCCAGAAAGATAAAAAGGAAAAAAAAGCAGAAAGAATACTTGGAGAAATTATAGTCCAAAAATGCCCAAATTTGATGAGAACTGTCAATATGCATATCCAAGAAGCTCAACAAACCCAAGTAGAATTAAATTCAAAGAGCTCCTACACATATTATACTCAAACTCCCAAAAAGACAAAAAGAGAATCCTGAAAGCAGCAAGAGAAAAGTGATTCATTATATATAAGGATTCTCAACAAGATTAATAGCTGACTTCTGATCAAAAACCATTGAGGCCAGAAAGAAATGAGATGACCTATTCAACATATTGAAAGGAAAAAACCTGTACACCAAGAATCTGTACCTTTACAACTATTCTTCAAAAATGAAGGAGAAATTTTAAGACATTATCAGATAAACAAAAAATGAGAGAATAATTGCCAGTCAACTCCTGGCCAAAAACAACCCATCTTAGATTACTTATACATCATGGCCTAATGGTTGTCATTATGTTCCCATCATTGCTCTTTTCATCTTAGACCTGAAACACTGGTATCTGTCCTTTTATTCCAAACTAAAAATTGTGCTCTAGCCCTGAACTTGTTTAGAATATATTTATACATCAATGGGAATTGATACACACTTATTAAACTTTAATGTTATCAAGCATCAGATTTAAAAGTACACTTTATCCTATTTTGAATTGAAATTTGGATGTGATTCTGCCTGAGTCTAGAAGCGTGCCCATAACATAATTTATTCTTTCCCTAAATGTATTTATGTATCTAGCAGGTAAGAATCAAGAGAGGTGGAAAGGGGGACTAACTATAACCATTTTCTAAAATTCACTACAAATTTTGGTTAACTCCTAACAGTTGATTAGGCTAATGCACTTCAAAAAAATTTTCATTATTTGAGAACTCTGAGTACAGACTCTGCTTATCTTTAGCAAAGATGCTTTAAAAAAATCAAGCACCATATTCTACCTGCCCATCTGGATGTGCCCAGCCTCAGTCCCATCATCTTTGACAATTGCTTTCATACCAACCTCATCTTCTACTCCTTAAACTCCATGCCAGAGAGTTCTTTGGATATGTTGTGCTTTTTTTTTTTTTTTTTTAACTCAGTGGCTCCATTAACATAGTCAGATTCCTCATCTTTTAAGACCAAAATATCCCCTCCTATATAAATTCTTCTCTGACATCCTGGGCAATTGGTCACTTCCTCTTCTGCAGTTCCACTTCTGCTTTTATTTTCTGTAAGAACTTATCACATTATACAATAATTATCTGCCCATATGGATGCTACCATTAGACTCTGATCTCCTCCGGAAATGGCACCTCTCATGGATCTCTGTGTCCCTGACCTTCAACACAGTAACCAGAAGGGACTCAGTGAGGGTTGGCTCCATGAATTATTTGAAACAGGTAACTAAATTTTACTAATGAATTATAGGTATAAAAGCCTATAATGGAATAATTAGGGGTCCTTACCATAATAGTTTCTAACACCAGCTACCTGCTAATAATGTGCTCTTTGATAATCCATCAATGTAAAAATCCTCTGCTGACTCATGACTACTACTCATACAGAAGGGATGTGAGTAGTCAATGCTCACATCTAGGGTACTTTACCTATGTTTTACTTATTTGAATAAACATACGAAGCAGTACCCTTGAGAAACAATCAATGCTAACCTCAGCAACTTGACCACTTATGTAAATCTATGCCTGACCAATTCCCTCACAAGTATTGCAAATAGGTCTAGGTATGTCTGACTCTGAGGATGAATGCAGGTCTCCCAGGGAATGTAGTACACATGCTCAAGTAACTTTGAGCACCTGAATTAATCACCTCATGATTCTAAACACTTATACCCTATTACATTGCACAACACTTGGAATATGGCAGATGATCGATGTGTGCTACGTCAATTAAATACAGTGGTTTTGATTTAAATAGTATAATTATCTCCTGCATCTTTCTCTACATTTTCCCTGTTTCTATCCCTAGTCAAAGGCAGGTTCTCTCTTTCAGCACATCTTTTCAGCAAGGAAATAAATCCTTTTTCAGAATGATTTTCTATAGTTATCCCTCTTGAGATTAGTTCAGCTTCCATTGCCAGCATTTGATGCCCCAAATAGAAATCCTTTTAGCTTCCCATTTCAGAATTTGTACTGAAATAGTAACAAGTTTAATCTGATCACACAGAAATAGTATCTTTTCATTGGGCTCACAGCCACTGTGAGCTTTCTTAAATTCACTCTCAAGACTTTGCTAAATGATTTTCCTGCAAGACAATCATAAAACAGCTTGTCTCCCAATTTTTCTCCACTTTTTTTTCTTTCCTAAAACTGTTAGTATTTATTTTTCCACAGTCAACTATCGTTTACATTTCTTTCCCTGAGACGGACTCCTTGGCCTAAGGATCTGTCACACGAATGTTATCTTCTCTTGGCCCACTTTAAAATACTATGGAGTCACCTTTTTGTCTGTGTCCAAGTAGAATCCAGTGTAATCAAGAAATTGGAAAGAGAAGTGCTTACTTACATTCCTGTTAATTAATGATGGGTCATTTGGAAATAATTGTACCTGTTATATGAGAAAAAAGTCTAAACATATTTCTCTATGCAAAATCTTATATGAATTTATGTTGGTAGAACATCAGTTTTTAATGTATTAGTTTGGACAGCTATAACAAAATATGACAAATTGGGTGGCTTATAAAACAGACATTTCTCAGAGTGCTGGAGGATGGGAAGTCTAAGATCAAGATACCAGCAGATTTGGTTACAGATGAGAGCCCTCTTTCTGGATACAGATGGCTGTCTTCTCACTGTGTTTTCACATGACATGGAGGGAGGGAGAGCAAGCCCTCTGGTGTCTCTTCTTATAAGAGCACTAACCTCATCATGAAGGCCCTGCCCTTTTGACCTATCTAAACCTAATTATCTCCCAAAGGTCCCATCCCCAAATACTACTACACTGGAGGTTAGAGCTTCAATATATGAATCTTGAGGGGACACAACTTCATCCCTAGATTAACATAACCTTATAAAAAACAATAAATTATAGTTCAAACTCAGCCAACTCATTCTTCCTTTATAGTGAATATCTTTATAATTTTCATTAAAATTTTGATCAAAATTTCTGAAATGGTAAAATTTTTTAAATGACTGCTAATATGACTAATGACATTTGAGGAATTCATTTTATTGCAAGGAATTACTTTTATTAATTTTATAATTCATTGGGCTTTTGGGATATCACTATTGAAAAAATTATAAGAGCAGTTGAAATTAAGAGTGACAAAATAAAATAAAGACACAGAACAACTGGAATTCCTGTATATTGCCAGTGATATACTCATTTATATTCATTTGTAAGAGTGAACTGGGAAATATAAAAAATAAAAGTCTATCAACAGTAGAATGGATAAAAAAAAAATTGTGTAGTCATACAATGGAATACTGCATAGCAAGAAAGAGAATGAACTGATATCCAGTAAGTGAATCTCACAGACATAATGAGCAAAAACAGCTAGACAAAGGAGTATCAATTTCACTTATATGAATTTCAAAAACTAATAAAATAATCACTGCTGATAAACATCAGAATAGTAATCATCTTTGAGTGGGAGGAGGCATGAGGGTGTCTTCTGGGGCTAGAAGTTCTATATCTTGATCTGGGTGTTGGATACAGCAATATGTTGTATATGAAAATTCCTCAGGTATATACTTAAGATATATGTACTTTATGGTACACATATCATACCTCAATAAATATTAAAAATAATTTTAAAAGATGATTTAAAAATATGATTAACAACCAGACCCACACTGTAGCCCACAGTGTAGTCCCACACTGTGGACCATGGTGAACTCTATGTTCCTCGAAAGTAACTCACTGCTTTGTCCACTGACTTCTCCAAAAGATGCCCTTATGAAATTCCATAAACACGGAAGCCAAATCATGACCTCAAGACTCTCTGGGAGCCTTCATCTAACTATGGCAATAATGCAGTTTTCTTACAAAATTAGGTTTCCAGGGCGCCTGGGTGGCTCAGTCGGTTAAACGACTGCCTTTGGCTCAGGTCATGATCCCAGGGTCCTGGGATCGAGTCCCGCATCGGGCTCCCTGCTCTGCGGGGAGCCTGCTTCTCCCTCTCCCACTCCCCCTGCTTGTGTTCCCTCTCTCGCTGTCTCTCTCTGTCAAATAAATAAATAAAATCTTTAAAAAAAAAAAAAAAAAAACAAAAAAAAAAAAACACAAAATTAGGTTTCCACTTTGCCACTCAGCTTCAAAAATAAGTAAGATATGTATAGCAATCTATACATAAAGTCTGTGTCCATATTTAATATAGATCATCCAAAGTAGGATGTTTTAGAGGAAAAAGGAATACTGTTAATAATTACTCAGGGACAACGTTCTTAAACCAAGATTGTCTCAGATGAACTGGATGTATGGTCATATTTTGTACAGGTGGTTAAACTATAAAGAAAAGCAAGGAAAACATTAACACAAATTTCAGGATGGTGGTTTCACTTGGACAAAAGTGAGGTTGCCATGAGGAAGAAACACAGGGATCTTCAAAGTTTCTCTCCCAATCAACAGACATACATACATATATATACATATATTCATATGCATTCATCTGCTGCTTCTTAAACTACATATATGCATTTATATACTCCTCTGCACAAAAAAAATTCATAAATAGGGGTGCCAGCGTGGCTTAGTTGGTTAAGCGACTGCCTTCGGCTCAGGTCATGATCCTGGAGTCCCAGGATTGAGTCCCTCATCGGGCTCCCTGCTCAGCAGGGAGTCTGCTTCTCCCTCTGACCCTCATGGTCTCTCTCTCTATCTCATTCTCTCTCTCAAATAAATAAAATCTTTAAAAAAAATTCATAATAAATCTTTTAGGTTATGTTTAAAAGCAATCACAAAACCCATAATTAAGGTAACAGGCATAGGTTTAGTGTTGGCTTATGCTTGCCATTATAGTAAAGAGTTCAAGTTACTGATTGGTCTTTGGTTATATCCATATTTTTTATAGGAAATAGGATTTATTGGTGGACATGAATAAGGAAGGGGCAGTGCCAAGGTTCTCATGAGTGCAGTGCCTACAATTTTTCCAGGAGGCCATGATTAAGGATGTATTTGATCCCACAGTCATCTGGGATGAGCCACTTTTCGACCACCATGTCTTCAAATTCATCTACATTAAACTTAATAAAGCCCCACTTCTCAGTGATGTGATTTTCTGGAGGCCAGGGAACTTAAACTTGGCCCTATACAGGGCCTCAACCACATGTTTCTTGTTCTGCAGCTTGGTATGGACGGACATAATGACTTAGTCAATACGGACCCTGGCCACTGTGCCCTAGGGCTTTCTGAAGGTATCCCACAAACCTGTCTATAGCCCATTGATTCCAGCACAAGACAACATCTTGTTGATATGGATGATGTGGAGGGGGTGAAGCCGTACTTGGATGTGAAAGCCATATTTGCCACAGCTTCTCACCATGTACTTGTTGGCACAGACAGAGGAATCCTCCAGGGCTTCAAAAGGGAGTTGTTCATATTCATCTGACACCATGTGGCAAATAGTGTGGGAACTCATCTGCTTTTGCCTTCTTCCATCCCAGGTCAAAGATGTGGATCTTGGCATCAGGCACTTCTCTGCAGAAGGGAGACTTTGGATATGGCTTGTTCTTATAATATCAATAACACGGGCAGGGCAGTGACCCATAGCAACACCATAATCTTCTGTGGGGTCCTGAAGGGAGAGAAGAGGTTGTATCCACATTTTTTTGTAATGTCTTTGTTTGGGAATGAATTCTTTTACACAAAACCACCAGTTATTTGGGCTATAATTTTATTTTTTTTTAAAACCCCAAGTTTTAAATATTAAGGCAGAAGTTGTTCTTTGGGTACAAATATGAAGAAGCTTCAGTTTACATACTACAGATATATTATAGCACAAGCAAATAGTCAGCTAACATTGAAAAGTAGGATGCTGATTTTTCTCTTCCTCTTCCATCCCTTTTCCTTGAAGATAGTGGCATGGTCAGGGGCCAAATATGTGACAAGATCAAGGAGGTAGCAATGTAGTTGGGATATTGATTACATATAAGTAGTTGAGCACATAAATACATATATTGATCATAATAGGATTCAGGTTCTCAATGAAATACAAGGCAACGTTAGTGCTAAGGTGAGAAGAGCTCCTATTTTGGAGAATAGGAAAGCAAGCATACTGGGAGGTACAAATGTCACACGGTTTCAGTGGCCATTTGAGGTTTGTATTGGTTTCTTGTTGCTACTGTAACAAATTACCATTACTTGGTGGCTTAAGACAACACAAATTTATTATCTTAAATGCTAGAGGTCAGAACCCTGAAATGGGTTTCACTGGGCTAAAATCAAGGTGTCAGCAAGGCCACACTCCTTCTGGAGGCTCTAGGAGAAAATATTTCCTCGAATTTTCCAGCTTCTAGAGGCTGCCTGCATTCTTTGATCATGATCCCCTCCCCCTCCCCTTCAAAGCCAGCAGTGTAGCATCAGATCTCTCTGTCTCTGACCTCTGTTTCCATTGCCACACCTCTTACTCTGCCTCTGCCTTGGTCATCACATCACCTTCTGTGAATCTGGTTTGACACATGGGCATCTTTGGTGGGGAGGATTACTCTTTCTATCACATGCTATGACTCTGAAATGAGAATAGTAAAAAAAAAAAAAAAAAAAAGTTGTACTTTTCTATGGCTTCTGCGGGGGGAAAGGCATGCAGGAAGCAGAGGACTTGGTTTTACCAGGACTGTAACTCTGCCAACCCTGGAGGGAGAAAGGGAAAGAAAGTAATTCTCGTGATGGATCTTAGAATCTAAAGTTGGATAGGAAAGGAAGAGAAGACCAGGTGGAGGCAGAAGGGAGGACTGTTAATGAAATAAGGCCAATGGGCTAAAGATTTCATAGGATCAAAGAACTGCTGAATGGGAGGCCTACAACAGACTAGTGGATGCAAGGAGTCAAGATTTCAGCAGTGTTCATTCATGATGTGGATGAAGCCACATCATGAATGTGGTGTGAAGGTGTGACCATGGGAAAGGACAGCTGAGGTGGGACAAAAGAACATTTACTGGATGCAAGGGCATCATTTCCAATTACTCTAGGAGAGCTGTAAAAAGGGAATTCATTGAATCGAGGAGGTGAGGGTGATGTCTGTCAACAAATGCAGCCCATGGGACCAGGGTGAAAAAAAATTTTTTTTTCCTGACAGGCTTACTTTTCCAATCCTACAGATTTGGCTTATTAGCAAAGTCAAAAGCAAATTGGGTATTATTAGATAATTAAAATCATTCTATACTAAACCTTTTCATGGACTATTAGAAATCTGGGTTAGTGTAACGAGCTAAATTGTGTCACCCAAAATTTATGTGCTGGAGCCCTAACCTCTACTACCTCTAAATGCGACTATATTTGGAGATTGGGCCTTTAAAGAGATGATTAAGTTAAAGTGAGGCAGATAGACTGGGCTCTAATTCCATCTAACTGGTGTCCTTATAAGAGGAGGAAATTTGGACACCCAAAAAGAGAAAGATCAGGGATGCACTTGCACAGAGAAAAGACCATGTGAGGACACAGTGAGTAGGCAAGCATCCATCTGCAAGTTGAGGAGAGAGGCCTCAGGAAACTGAACATGAAACCTCAATCATGGACTTCACGGGTTCCACAGCTGTGAGAAACTTCTTGTTGCTAAGCCATTTAGTCTGTGGTATTTTGTTATGGCAGGCCCAGCAAACTAATGTACCTAGTTTGTTTTAGAGAGTATGATTTAGAAATTGTTCCTAATTTTAACACTACTTTAGAAAGTTCTTTCTAACTGGAAAGTTCTTTTTTAGGATCTCAAGATTCATTCTATCTTCCTTCATCATGGATTCTCTGAATCTTAATGAAGAGGGCACTGAGAAGTATTCATGTGAGTGGAGGAGAGGTAGGTGGTGACCCATTCCCCATTGGCCACCAGACTTTGCTTCAATATGCATGGATGCAGGCTTGGTACATGGAGACTATTGTTGTGAAATGCTCATCAGCAAGAACACACACCAAGTCTTTTCCACAGTCTATGTCTGGAAAAGTTTGAGTGCAAGCTGGCAGTAATTTAAGAACAACCTAGGAGTCCAAGTTCTTTTCTGCCTTCCTCTACCACATGTCTTCCTTGTGGCAACTGATTTTCCATTGGCAGGGAGACAAAGATTTTGTCATATTTGAGTTAAGGTGTTCCTGCTAAAACATCCAGGAAAACAGGAGAAGAGGAGATTGTACAGGCCTAAGCAGCCAAAAGTGAAACATGTAAATTAAATGTTCTATAAAAGATGGCTTGACAAGATGACCCACATTGTACTACAAAGATATTAAAGAGGCAATTTTATCTATTTGGAAATATTACAATGGGAATATGTCGTGTCATTGTGTAGTTCAACTTTTGCTTCTTAGCTACCATGACATTAATTTGTAGATAACCCTTCTGCTTGCTCTGATCTTGAAATATTTATAGAAACTACCAAGCTTTTGGCCACCAATCAACTTGTGAATTTCCCGTAGGAAAAAAAAAAAAAATGGAAATTGGTCCGTAAACACGAGTTGAATGAGAGTTTTAGTGTTGTTTATTTCCCTTGTCACCAATCTGACTCATCATTGGTAGCAGAAATCTTTTGTAAGGATCTGCACCTGGTGCACTCAGTTGAAGCAGGCCACCTGCATGGTTCTCTGTGACAACCTTAAGTACAACATCTGCAGCGCCCACCAGATAGCACACTCCATCTTTATGGTGTCCCATGAGGCCTTCCCACTGTTCCATCAGCTAATGCACCAGGTGCAGGGTAAACGCTCTCATCCAGAACATGTCTGGATGCTCCATTTGATGCCCAAGAGGCTGTGTATAAATAGTAGTCCTGCCACAAATGCCTCCCATTACCAAAAATACATGGCAAGAGAAGTGCGTGTGTTTGAATGCTTACAGCACAAAGAGGTGTGTACATTTTTTTAAAAGATTTAATTATTTATGACAGAGTGAGCAAGCAGGGGGAGGGGCAGAGGGAGAGAGAGAATCCTGAAGCAGACTCTGCTAAACATGGAGCCCTGATCCAGGGCTCAATCCCAGGATCCTGAGATCATGACCTGAGCTAAAATCAAGACTCAGCCTCTTAACTGACTGTGCCACCCAGGCACCCCGTGTTCATGTATTTTTAAACAAATAACAGAGATAAAGGCATAATTATTGCTCTTGCCTCCTTCACATTAGTCTCCTGTACTACGAGAAAACAACCCATCTTAAGATGTTACATAAAATCATAGAACCCAAGCCCTTCATTTTACAAATGAGGCCCAAAGACTGCTCAATGTCTCATGGAAGGTCACGATGATTTTTCAGTATTTGATCAAACATACCTACTAGAAGTTTACAGGCTCTATGTCCCACAAATTCTGATTCAGTGAGCCTGTGTAAATCTACATTTTAAGTGTAAAATCTACATTTTAACAAGCACCCTTGGTAATTCTATGTAGGTGAGACACACTGGGATGATTAAGGCCAAGTCTCAGTCAGTGGTCTCTACCATGGCAGCAAACTACTCCAATAGCCCGAAGGTCTCTTGTTACATATAGCTTCACAAGAACATTCTTGTTTATTTTTTTTTTTAAAGATTTTATTTATTTATTTGAGAGAGAGAGAATGAGAGACAGAGAGCACGAGAGGGAAGAGGACAGAGGGAGAAGCAGACCCCCGCTGAGCAGGGAGCCCGATATGGGACTCGATCCCGGGACTCCAGGATCATGACCTGAGCCGAAGGCAGTCGCTTAACCAACTGAGCCACCCAGGCGCCCAAGAACATTCTTGTTTAAATCATAAATCTTTGGAACTTATGTTGGACCATATCCGCTATAGCATGGCTCACAGTCAACTAGAAAGTTTGTAATTATTTATTCAGAAAGCAGTAAAGAGATATTAATAATAAATATTTTATTTATAAAAGTATGAAACCATAGAGATAAAATAGTAAAGTAGGTAGCATTTGGAACACTGGACTAACTACATTAAAGCAAATACCTTTTAAACAGGCGAAGTTGGAGTTGAAAAATGTTTCCCCTTCTGCCTCCAAAGTCCCAGATTTAACCAGTGTCAGTTAATCAGTATAGGAAGGGACAACAAGTCAGGGAGAGACTACTGGTGTGGGACAATGGAAGGACACCCCCAGGAGTCGGGAGATGTGGCTATCGACATCAGCTGTCCTACTAGTTAAATCAGGGTTTGAGTTATCCTTTTGTTGATCATCCAGACCAGGATTTGGCAAACATTTTCTATAAAAGGTCAGACAGTAAGTATTTTAGGCTTTGCAGACCACGATCTCTGTCACAGCTATTCAACACTACTGTAGTAGTGAGAAAGCAGCCACAGACAGTAAGTAAATAAATGACACAGCTATGTTTCAATAAAACTATTTACAAAAACAGGAGCAGTGAAATTGAGCCCCTAGGCTGTAGTTTGTTAACCTGAGGTCTAGATTTAACAACAGGATAGATAAAATGTTAACATACATCAAATTTAAAGGCATATCATAACATAATGTAGCCATTACACTGTAAAGAACACCACACACACACACATACACACACACACAGAGGAAATATACTTCCGGTATTCTACAACTATCACCCAAGTCAGCAAAAGTCTCTCATCTCTTTGATGAACCAATGAAGTTCTAATATACATCAAAGCTATTTCACTTTCATCTTATTTGTCAACATAAATAAAAATATCAACAGACACTTATGCCGGAACCACACTTCTTAAAAATAGATATATCTATTTTGAATCAATGTGTCTCTAGTTTTTTGTCAGATATAAAAATAATGTTTAAAACTGGTTGACATATAATCACTTATATTTTTTTCTTCTTCATTTTCTTCTTTTTTTAAACATTAGAACTCATAACACCTCTAGTACTTATTTTGCTAATTTGCTGTACAAATTAGGATGCTTTGAGCAAGAAATAATGGAAAACTTCATTCAACCTGTCTTCAAATGTAGAAAGTCTCTTGGCTTGCATGACTAGAAGTCTAGAAGATGAGGTTTCAGAGTTGACATTATCTGTGGCTCTGGCTCCCTGTTCTCCCTCCACCATATGTGGCTTCCTACTGAGGCTAAATATGAAATGACTACAGTACTTCTGGGCCACGCAACAACCAGAAGAAGACAGCAAAGTCCCAGATTAGGGAGGATGCATTTTTCCCATAATCTACATCAAACCTCTCCTTGATGCTTATTGGCACAGACTGAGTCATATGACAATTTCTAAACCAATCCCTGGGGAAGGGAGGTAGGCTTAACCACAGACCCTCCCTGGAGAATGGGTGGGATCAACTTCCCCTGAGACATGTGGACTGAGTCAGGCATGGTTGGACCTGAACAAAGAGGGGAGGGAGGAGATAAATAATGAAAAGATCTCTGAAGATAACCACTATCACTTATTTTCCATTTAGCGTTTCCTTCAGTTTTATTTTCTCTGCAGCTTGCATATCAACTGAGAAGTCATTTGAAACCTTTAGTGAAGAGTTGCTCAAAAAATTTACAACTTGAATAATTGAAAATAGTTTCAGATGTTTAACTGTTAAGGTATTAATCACAGCAAGCAAAAAACTTGAAACAAACTAAATGTTTAACAATGTTGAAGAAATTATGGCATTGAAACATAAATACAATTGACAAGTCATAAAATATTGAATAGAGTAAAAAGCATGTTGTAAAATTTTAGTGTCAAACAATAAAACAAAGACTACCAGAGATTTAAAAGAAAAAAAAAAAAAAAGCCAAGTTGTGTCTGTAATCTTACCACATGAGGGATCCTAAGGTAATAAAGAAATCACTGAGCAGGGTGCTGATGGGGGAAAGTGAGGTGTTTTAAGTGTTAAAAAAAAAAAATAGGTGTTCACAGTAGATAAACTAATTAAGTATAGAAAATTAGTCCTCTAAAAAAAAGAAAATTAGCCCTCTGGATATGATGGAACAACTTCACTGTCTATAAACAGTTGGCAACAAGCACCACAGCTCACTGATCAGTGTCTTCAATTAGTTCCAGTAAGGGTCAAAATTCATAGCCTTTAATCAACTTCAAACAGAACCAGTTGTGATGAAATGCAGAATTCAATTTTGATACCTCCTAGATGAATGTCAAGTTTTCTTTTTATATCACTATCAACCTGCATCCATCAGCATCCAGCCAGGTGCACAAGACCCACACTAGCATGTAAAATAGTGGAGATTTAAATCAGAGAACTGGATATGCAGGATATGAAAGAGTTGAGAAATCAGAGGAAGACAAGGTGACAGATTAGCAGGAGTGGGAAGCCACTACCCAGACCCTAGGCTAGGACAAAGAGAAAGGAGGTGACAGTACAGCCCAAAGGCCAAGGTCAGCTGATAGAAATTAGGACATTAACAGCCCTGTTACACAGAAATTGAAAGAGCTGTTGGTGAAGGCAGAGAGAAGGGAATAAAACACCCTGGCTTCTCCCTTTTTCCTGCCTCCAAACTCATGAAGACTTCTCATTCGCTAAACCTCAATGAAAGCCAGATGATGTGGTAACAGGGGAAAACAGGAAGTGCTGTCTGCAGTGGTTATCCCATCCTTTATATAAAGAAAGAAGAAGGAATGTATCTGATTGCAAATAGTCAAGACCTGATACAGAGAACCTGTCAATAAATGTGTGCACAAATAGACCTTTACAAAGATGCTTCTAGAAGGCCATTTACATGGAAGAATGTTAGTCATTCTTTTTCTGGATTATAACAGTTTCATTTTTTTCAATTTAATTGTATTTTCTTATTTTCTCTCAATACGTATTACTAAAGTTATTTTTTAAAGATTATGAGTTATTTTTAAGAATTTTGTATTAAAGGGGCACCTGGGTGGCTCAGTCGTTAAGCGTCTGCCTTCGGCTCAGGTCATGATCCCAGGGTCCTGGGATCGAGCCCCACATCAGGCTCCCTGCTCCGAGGGAAGCCTGCTTCTCCATCTCCCACTCCCCCCTGCTTATGTTCCCTCTCTCTCTGTGTCTCTCTCTGTCAAATAAGTAAATAAAATCTAAAAAAAAAAAAAAAAAAAAAGAATTTTGTATTAAAAATGGAAGTAATTATTGCGAACATTTAGCCAAGAAATCATTGCTGCTTTAATAAAATCTTAAACATTGTTATTCATGCCCATGTTGTCTGGAGGGCATGTACGTGTAATCCATCATAAGAAATAAAGTCAGAGTCTTCAGAGTGGAATATTTGTAAGTACAAACAAGTCTTTTTCATATTATTAGCTGCCTCTCATGATAAAACATAAACATAGTATTGTATTAACAACTGACTTCTTACTCTTAGCCAGGCTCCCATCTCCTCCAGGGGCAAGGAGTGGAAGTAAAGAAGTGGTTAAAGGGAAGAAAATCTCATTCTGCCACATTTGTAATGGTTCAAATATTTTCCCTATCTGTGAGAGTATAGTTGCAGGATTATCACAGGTTGGCAGTAAACAAGTGACAGAAAGATGCTGGTGGACCAAGAGACACCTCACTGCACAGACAAATAGAGATGGGGAGTTACGCAGCAGCATGTCCAAACTTCCAAATGCCCATGAATAACCCCATGATACTGGAGGCAGGAGGGAAGACAGGATGGAATCCAGGGAGTTCGCTGAGGGAGCTCTCACCACCCTCACAGCGTTTCCATAATTGCATGGTCCTGCCTACCACCTGCAGATGCTGGCCAACTGTTTGCCTGTCCAGAAGATATAAATAACTGCTAAAAACCCAACACATTCCCAAATGTCTCTTGAGAGGCTAAGAAACTAGATGAACTTAAAGTAAATTTTCCTGGCATACCACCCCCTGGTACAATGTACATCAATCTTTGGTGCCATTAAAATTATCTGAGGAGTGTTTTTAATACCAATACCAGGGCCTCATGCCTAGAAATTGTGAGTGAATGAGTCTCATGTGGACCTGGAGCATCCATCATTCTACATACTTGTTAATTACAGCCAGGGTTGAAGATCACAATCCAGAGAGAGCCAGGCCCAGATCTACCAGGAGTTATTTCTGAAAGTGCTTCTTAATATATATAGATATATATGGAAGGCTTCTGGGGAAGATGGCAGAGTAGGAGGATCCTAAGCTCACCTCATGCCACAGATACAACTAGATAACACCCACATCAGTGTAAAGAACCCAGAAAACAACCCAAAGACTGGCAGAACAGACTCCCCACAGCTAAATGTAGAAAAGGGGCCACATTGAAGAGGGTAGGAAGAGCAGAGATGTAGTTGGGAGATAAATGGACCTGTGGGACTGTCTGTAGGAAGGAGGGATGCCACAAGCATGGAGAGGGGAGACAAATCCCCATAACATTTGGCTTTGAAAACCAGAGGAGGTAAATTTCACAAGTTCTTATAATCAGTGGACTTTAATACCTGGAACTTTAAAAACCAGCAGGCTCAGCTCTGGGAGAGCAGGGAGGGTGAGAGGAAACTGAGTCTCTGCCCTTAAAGAGATAGCAGAACCAACAACCCCATGGAGATACAGCCTAGGAGCAGCACTTTGAAAAATGCCTGGGGTATACAGGAGGGAAATTTGTTCATTAATCTCAGAGTGTGTGCTAGAGGGGCAGGGATCTTTGGGAGTCTTCTCCAGGAAGAAAGGAGCTGGCGGGTGCCATTTCTCTCCACCCCCCTTCAGCCTAGACACATAGACACTTTGGGAACAAGCCAAACAACACCATTGACCTAACTCATTAACCCCATTCACCCTGCCCTGTCTGGCATGCCTTGGTCCCTGTGTCTCCTGTAGACCTGCCCCTCTAATAGGCCATTGGCTGGAGCTGATCCAAAGTGGTGCTGTAAGTCTGGCAGGGTGCAAGCAGCCCTGAAAGAGGCCAGCACCACTCCAAAATAACTCCTACCCTGGGGAGAGGGGAAGATAACCACACATACACCAGTCTGACTAAGGCCCCACCAGGGTGCCGCAGGCAGAGATCTGGTCTGATTGCAGACTGCACCCACCAACAAAAGCTTCTCCGGGGCACAACACAGGAAAAGCACCCTGTAGTTTAGTGCTACTACATCTCAGGCAAATGCCTGGACTATCTCAACTCAAACCCAAGACTAGCCCACTGACAACCTGGGGACCAAATGCTGCCCACAACAGGCAAAGAAAGCCATTGCAGACAACAGGACTGAAGGCAAAAGCAGCTCAGCCACAACAGTAGGGTACATGCAACACACACCAGAGATATCCCTGAAGCACCAGATTCTAGTGAACAGGGGACACTATGCTGCAGAAGACATAGCTGAGTTTCCTAGCATATAAAAACAGACAGAGTTAGACAAAATGAGGAGACAGAGGAATATGTCCCAAATAAAAGAACAAGATAAAAATCACAGCAAAAGATCTAAATAAATGGAGATAAGTAATATGCCTGGTAGATAATTTAAAGTAACGGTCATAAAGATACTTACCGGACTTGAGAAAAGAGTGGAGGACCTCAGTGAGACCCTTAACAAAGAGATAGAAAACATAAAAGAACCAATCAGAGATGAAGAACTCAATAACTGAAATAAAAAATACACTAGATGGGCTGGAGGAGGAAGAAAGATGGCAGAGTAGGAGGACCCTAAGCTCACCTCATCCCACAGATACAACAAGATAACACTCATATTGGCATAAATAACCCAGAAGAGACTGGCAGAACAAACTCCACAACTAAAGGTAGAGAAGAGGCCACACTGAAGAAAGTAAGAAGGGTGAAGATGTGGTTTGGGAGCAAAAAAGACCATGGCCATTCAGAGTGGGAAGGGAGCCAATTGTGCAGAGAAGGATGAAAAACAGACGATCACACTGGGGAGACTGCATGGGGAAGATGAATCCCCATAACATCTGGCTTTGAAAGCAAGAGAGGCCAAATCTCATGAGTTCTTACAACCAATGGGACTTAAATTTTAAAAATCTGGTGGGCTCTGCTCTGGGAGAGCAGAGATGGCATTAAGAAGTGGAGTCCTCACCCTTAAAGAGACAGCATGACAAAAATCCAGCAGAGATACAGCATGGAAGCAACAGTTTGAAAAATGTCTAGGGCAGATGGGAGGGAGAGTTACTTACTCATCTAAGAGCATGGCCCAGAGAGGCAGGGATCACGGGGAGACCCCTCCAGGAACAAAGGAGTTGATGGGTCCCATTTTCCTTCCCTGACACCTTCAGGAACCAATGCAATGCCAATATACACTACCTAACTTGCTCACACCAAGGTCTGGCCCAGCGCTTCAGCGGATCCACCCTTCCCAGTCATGCCTGCCTCAGTTCTGATGCTACAAGCCCCCTCCCCTAGAACCCACCAACATCTCATCTCCTGACCCATGTTTTTTATAGGACCTCCACTCTGGCAACAACAATCATTTCCCAAGCAGACCAGTGCACATCTTGTTAAAATGCACTCCACCTGGCTGGGGACCAAACACTGCCCACAACAGGCAAAGAGAACCACTGCAGACAACTGAACTGAAGAAAAAAGTGGTGAGGACTCAACAGCAGGGCACAGGCGACACACATAGGAGACAATCCCCGAAGCACCAGGTCCTGGGGAACAGGGGGCACTGCACTGCAGGACACTATAGCCATTACCTTCAAGAGCAGGCAAGATAGCTGACTCTCCTACCACAGAGAAATAGAGAAATAAACAAAATGAAGAGACAGAGGAATACCCCAAATGAAAGAACAGAACGAAACTGCAGCAAGAGACCTAAGTGAAACAGACATAAGTAATATTCCAAATAGAGAATTTAAAGTAATGATCATAAGATACTCACTGGACTTGAGAAAAGAGTGGAGGACATCAGTGAGACCATTACAAAGACATAAAAAAGAACCAATCAGAAGACTAATGAAATTAAACAAAATTAATGAAATTAAAAATACACTTGATGGAATAAATGGCAGGCTAGAGGAAGCGGAGGAATGAATTAATGACCTGGAAACAGAATATGGAAAGTAATCAAGCTGAGCAAATGAGAGATAAAGGAATTACGCAAAATGAGAATAGACTTACAGAACTCAGAGACACCATCAAGCATAATAACATTGGCATTATAGGGACCCCAGAAGAAGAAGAGAGGGAAAGGGGGACCAAAAATTTATTTGAATAAATAATACCTGAAAACTTCCTTAATCTGGGGAAGGAAACGTATATCCAGATCCAGGAGGCACAGAGCTCCCCCAACAAAATCAACTTAAGGAAGACCATGCCAAGACACACAATAATTAAAATAGCAAAAAGTAGTGATAAAACAAATTTGTTTTAAAGAAGCAGGAGAAGACAGTTACATGCAAGGAAAACTCTATAAGGTTATCAGTGGATTTTTCAGCAGAAGTTTTGCAGGCCAGAAGAAAGTGGCATGATATATACAAAATGCTATATGGGAAAAATCTGCAGCCAATAATATTCTATCCAACAAGGATATCATTCAGAATAGAAGAAGAGATACAGAGTTTCTCAGACAAAAACTAAAGGACTTCATGACCACTAAACCAGCCCTACAAGAAATATTAAAAGGGATTCTTTAAGTGGAAAGGAAAGACCATAAGTAAGAGTATAAAGAGTTGGAAGTAGTAAAAGTAAGTATATCTATAAAAATCAATCAAGGAATTCACAAAATAAAAGGATGTGAAATATGATACCATATCCTAAAATGGGGAAGGGGGAGGAGTAAACTTAATATTGACTGCTATATACAGAAGATGTTATCTATAAGTCAAATGGTAACCACAAATCAAAAACCAGTAATAGATATGCAAAGAATAAAGAGAAAGAACTATATCACTAAAGAAAGCCAACAAACCATGAAAGAGAGCAAGAAAAAAAAGGATCAGAGAAAAACTACAAAGCAACCATAAAACAAGTAACAAAATGGCAATAAACACATATCTATCAATAATTACTAAATGGAATAAGTGCTCCAATCAAAAGACATGGAGTGACAGAATGGATAAAAAAGCAAAACCTATCTATATGCTGCCTAAAAGAGACTCATTTGAGACCTCTTTAGACACATGCAGATTGAAAGCGAAGGGACAGAAAAGCATTTATCAGGCAAATGGAAGTGAAAGAAACCTGGGGTAGCAATACTTATACTGGACAAAACAGACTTTAAAACAAAGGCTATAGGGGCATCTGGGTGGCTCAGTCAGTTAAGTGTCTGACTCTTGATTTCAGCTCAGGTCTTGATCTCATGGTTGTGAATTCAAGCCTCTTGTTGGGCTCCACACTGGGCATGGAGCCTACTTAAAACAACAACAACAACAACAAAAACAGACTGTAACAAGAGACAAAGAAGTACACTGTATAATCATAAAGGGAACAATCCAACAACAAGATATAACAATTGTAAATATTTATGCACCCAAAATGGGAGAACCCAAATAAATAAAGCAGTTAATAACAAACATAAAGGAATCAATCGATAGTAATACAATAATAGTAGGGGACTTTAACACCCCACTTACATCAATGGACAGATCATCCAAACAGGGAATCATCAAGGAAACAGGGGCTTTGAATGACACACTGGACCAGATGGATTTAACAGATATATTCAGAATATTCCATCCTAAAACAGCAGAATACACATTCTTTTAAGTGCACATGGACTATTCGCCAGAATAGATCACATATTAGACCATCAAACAAGTTTCAACAAATTCAAAAAGACTGAAGTAATGCCATGCATCTTTTCTGAACACGCACACTGAAACTAGAAATTATCCACAAGAAAAATCTGGAATGAGTACAAATACATGGAGGTTAAATAATATGTTACTAAACGATCAATGGGTCAAGCAAGAAATCAAAGAGGAAATCAAAAAATACATGGAAAAAATGAAAATGAAAACAGTTAAGTTCCACAGTCCTTGGGATGCAGCAAAAGTAGTTCTCAGAGGGAAGTTTATAGCAATACAGGCTTATCTAAGAAGCAAGAAAAATCTCGAACAACTTAACCCAAAGCTAGAAAAAGAAGAACAAACCAAACCCAAAACCAGTGAAGGAAGGAAATAATAAAGATTAGAGCAGAAACAAACAAAACAGAAACTAAAACAAACAAACAAACAAACAAAAACAATAGAACAGATCAATGAAACCAGGAGCTGGTTTTTGGAAAAGGTCAACAAAATTGATAAACATTTAGCCAGACTCATCCAAAAAGAGAGAGAGAGAGATAGGACTCAAATAAGCAAAATCAGAAATGAAAGAGGAGAAATAACAACTGATAACACAGAAATACAAAGAATTATAAGAGAATATTAAAAATTGTATGCCAACAAACTGCACAACCTAGAATAGATAAATTCCTAGAAACATATAACCTCTCAAAACTGAATTAGAAAGAAATGGAAAATTTGATGAGACATCTTACCAGAAATGAGATTGAAGCAATAAGTAAAAAACTCCCAATTAACAAAAGTCCAGGACCAGATGGCTTCACAGGTGAATTCTACCAAACATTTAAAAAGAGTTAATACCTACTCTTTTCAAACTATTCCAAAAAAAAGAAGGGGAAGGAAATCTTCCAAATTCATTCTATGAGGCCAGCATTGCCCTGATATCAAAACCAGGTAAAGACTAAAGTACAAAAAGAAAAATACAGAACAACATCTCCCATGAACTAGATACAAAAATCCTCAGCAAAAATATTAGCAAACTGAATCCAACAATACCTTCAAAATAATCATTTCTCTATAATCAAGTGGGATTTATTCCTGGGATGCAAGGGTGGTTCAATATATGCAAATCAATCACCATGATACATCACATCAATAAGAGAAAGGATAAAAACCATATGATCATTTCAGTGAACACAGAAAAAATATTTGACAAAGTACAGCATCCACTCATGATAAAAAAAATAAAATAAAAACCCTCAACAAAGTAGATTTGGAGATAACACACCTCAACATAATTAAGGCCATATCTGAAAAACCCATAGCTACCATCCTACTCAATGGTGAAAAACAGAGTTTTTCCCCTAAAATTAGGAACAAGACAAGGATGTCCACTTTCACCACTTTTATTCAACATAGTACTGGACATCCTAGCCATAGCAATCAGACAAGCAAAAGAAATAAAAGGCATCCAAATTGATAAGGAAGAAATAAAACTTTCACTATTTGCAAATGATATACTACATCCAGAAAACCCGAAAGACTCCAACAAAAAAATTAGTAGAACTGATAGAATTCAGTAATGTCACAGGATACAAAGTCAATATACAGAAATCTGTTGCATTTCTATAAACTAATAATGAAGTACCAGAAAGAGAAATGGGGACACCTTGGTGGCTTAGTCACTTAGTTAAGTGCCCAAGTCTTGGTTTCGGCTCCTGTCATGATATAAGGGTCATGCTCAGGGGGGAGTCTGCTTGTCTCCTTCTCTCTCTCTGCCCCTCCCCCCCCAAATAAATAAATAAATCTTTTTTTAAAAAAAGAAGAGTAATTAAGAAAACAATCCTATTTATAATTACACCAACAAGAATTAAATACCTAAGAATAAACTTAACCAAGGAGGTAAAAGACCTGTGCTCTAAAAACTGTAAAACACTGATGAAGGAATAATTAAAGATGACATGAACAAATAGATATTCCATGTTCATGGATTGGAAGAACAAATATTGATAAAATGTCCATATTGCCCAAAGCAATCTATAGATTTAATGCAATCTCTGTCAAAATACCACCAGCATTTGTCACAGAACTAAAACACACAATCCTAAAATTTGTATGAAAGCACAAAAGACCCAGAATAGCCAAGCCAATCTTGAAAAAGGACAAAACTGGAGCTATCACAATCCTAGACTTCAAGATACATTATAAAGCTATAGTTATCAAAACAGCATGGCAGTGGCACAAAAACAGACAGATCAATAGAACAGATTAGACAGCTCAGAAAGAAACTCACAATTATATGCCCAATTAATCTTCAACAAAGGAAGCAATAACATACAATGAGAAAAAGACAGTCTCTTCAACAAATGGTATTGGGAAAACTGGACAACTACATGCAAAAGAATGAAACTGTACCACTTTCTTACGTCATACACAAAAATAAGCTCAAAATGGATGAAAGACCTAAATGTGAGACCTGAAACCATAAAAGTCTTAGAAGAGAGCAGAGGCAATAATTTCTCTGATATTGGCCATAACAACATTTTTCTAGATAGGTCTCCTGAGGCAAGAGAAACAAAAATAAAAATAAACTGGTGCAAAAAATAAACTAGTAGGACTATATCAAAATAAGAAGCTTCTGCACAGCAAAGGAAACAATCAACAAAACTAAAAGGCGACCTACTAAATGGGAGAAGATATTTGCACATGACATATCTGATAAAGGGTTAGTATCCAAAATATATAAAGAACTTAAACAACTCAACACCAAAAACCCCCAAATCTAATCCAATTTAAAAATGGGCAGAAGACATGAACAGAAATTTCTTCAAAGAAGACATACAGATGATCAACAGACACATGAAAAGATGCTCAACATCACTCATCATCAGAGAAATGCAAATCAAAACTACAGCGAGATACTACCTCACATTTGTCAGAATAGCTAAAATCAAAAACACAGGAATCAACAAGTGTTGGCAAGGATATGGAGAAAAGGAATCATGCACTGTTGGTAGGAATGCAAAGTATAGCCACTGTGGAAAACAGTATGAAGATTCCTCAAAAAATTAAAAATAGAATTACCTCATGATCCAGTAATTCCACTACTGGGTATTTGCCCAAAGAAAATGAAAACACTAATTTGAAAAGATACATGCACCCCTATATTTACAATATAGGCACCATTATTTGCAATAGCCAAGATATGGAAACAACCCAAGCGTCCACGGATGGTTAAAAAAGTGGTATGTATAGACAATGGAATATTACTCAGATGTATTAAAGAATGAAATCTTGCTGTTTGCAGCAACAATGATGCATCCAGAGGGTATTACGCTAAGTGAAGTAAGTCACACAAAGACAAATACCATATGATTTCACTCATGTGGAATTTAAGAAAGAAAGAGACCAAAAAAACCCAGACTTTTAACTATAGTTAAAATTCTCTATAGAGAACTGATGGTTACCAGAGAGGAAGTGGGTGGGGGGGATGGGTGAAATATGTGAAGGGGATTAAGAGTACATGTATCTTGATGAGCACTGAGTAATGTATAGAATTATTGAATCACTATACTGTACACCTGAAACTAATATAACATTGTATGTTAACTATACTGGAATTAAAATTTAAACACACACACAGAGATACACACAAATCCCAAGTGGGAATGATATCACAGGTTCTCTGCCTCTCTTCAAAGCACAGATTAATGGGAATTTTTTAGCTGTTAACTTTAGACACCTTAAAAAAGCCATTTTGTTTAACAATAATTCCCACTCAAAAAGGGGACTGAAGGAAGCCAGATCTACTTGGCCTGCTGCTGGGCAACAGTGAAAGATTTTTTGTCCCATACAAGAACAGGGTGGGGTTCAAGAAGAGTAAACCATTTACCCACTTCTTCACAGGGGTTTTGCCTTATTATAGTTTTGTTAATTTTTAGTTCCCATATAAGACATGTCCATATTAAAATTTAGGCACACACACACACAGACAACATAGATAAATCTTCTGGTCTTAGCCCAAGTCCTGCTTTACACAATGGCCCTTAGCTACATTACTTTCCTCATTTTAGTGATGGACAAACTGAGAAAGGTGGTCACTTTGGTGTTCAGCTTAGAGGTCTCTTCTCTCAAAAAAGAGTCCCAGGTTCCACCATAAGTAATTTAAAACTCTACTTCCTCTTTTTTTTTTTTTTTTTTTAAGATTTTATTTATTTGACAGAGAGAGACAGCAAGAGAGGGAACACAAGCAGGGGGAGTGGGAGAGGGAGAAGGAGGCTTTCCGCTGAGCAGGCAGCCTGATGTGGGGCTTGATCCCAGGACCCTGGGATCATGACCTGAGCTGAAGACAGACGCTCAACAACTGAGCCACCCAGGCACCCCTCTACTTCCTCTTTCAAACACATTTCACACCATTACAATATCCTGGGGTTACCCATTAGATTCAAGTCCCCTGAGAGCCAAAGCTACACTCTTGTTCATCTTTGTATCCTCAGTGCCAGATACTAGACCACATTTTAGGGGAGATAATGGCCTTTCCTTCATTTTCCTCATGTGGCTGCCATTTTTTGCATGAATGGAGTCAGATATCCTAATCTCTGTTACAAAAACTCTGTTCACCAAAAAAGAAACACAATAGGAGCATGCACTCATTCAAATCCATGCCACTGCTATATCATTCATGATAACACCTTCACAGGTGAGTTGGAAGTTTCGACTGGGTCTAATAATTAAAAAAAAAAAAAATCCTAACAGATAACTAAGACTGATGTAGCCCGAATTATTGTGTCAGAAAGAATTACCAAGATTTTTATTCTAAAAAAAGAAAAGAAAAGAAAAGCAATGTGAAGGGAAGTGTGTTGAGAAATGAGCAGAGGCATCAGAGGCAAATTGAAGGGGAGCCCGCTGGCTGGGACAAAGGAGAATTTTTAGATGATTACAGGCAGTTTTGGCTGGGATTTATGCACTTACTGGTTTGAAAGTGCTTGGAAGAAAATCAGCAGCCTGTTATTACTAAAAAAATAAAACTACAAGATGTGAGCCAACAGCACAAAGTACTAATTGTGAATACCTAGAAATGTGCCTAATTTTTCAGCTGAGAGTAATGTGGAAGAAGACGTCTAGGGGAATGTATATTTTCAGAATCTCATACTTTTTTCTAATGCCCTCACTTTTACTCAAGCAGAAGTACATTTAAGCCATTGTTTTAAAGGAAAGTATTTTCCTGTGAAAATATTTTTTCCCCAACTTCCATATCAACATAATGTACCCTTGAATACATGAATATTTGGCTCTTGTTTTCTCCCTGGTTTTTTTTTTTTTCCAGAAAGAAAACTATATTGGTTTTCTTCAGATACAGGGTCTTTAAAAACCATTTTCTCTTTCACATGAAAATATGGATTTAAAAGATCCTACAAAGTCTCTTTCAAACAACTGTAGAGTTTTCTTTTTCTCTTTGCCTTCTTCCTCTTCTGAACCCAGGTGTTACTGCCAATACCTCCATATGCCTTGCAAAAATGAAGATCTGGTACACTCACTCCTTCCTAGGTATTTGGCAAAACTCAGAAAGAAGGCTGCGCTTTTTCACAAGCCATCTTGTGCACTCTCTGCATCCCCATAGGCCAGATGGGCATGTACTTGGGTTTTCCCACTCCCCCACTCCCCATCTTACCAGCTGACCTTCCTCTTTGACCTTCCTGGTAGTGGAAGAGGCAAAGAAGGCTCATTTCTATAAGCACAAGGTTTGGTCAGAAAGAAAGGCAGTGTCCACAGAGCAGTGTCTCCTTGGTGACAGGACAGATAGGCAATGGAGAGATGCTGTTGAAAATAAATGCTTGAGAACAAAAAATAATTGAGCACCCAGGCAACCAGCAGGCAAGTCAGTAGGCTGTGGGCCAAGCTGAATTAGGAACTTAAGAATTAGGAGATAGTACTGAACATGCTGCTGGGCTTAGTCTCAGCAGTCAACATTTGCACAGCAAATCGGGTCTGTGCCAGTTTATTATTAGCTCTGATCCCAGAAGGCCCTGTTTAAAGCAAAAGACTGGGGGCTTTCCTGCCTGGCCTTGGAATTATGTACCTGTGAACCCCAGATCGCATCTCAGCTGCCTAATACCCAACGGAGGGGAAAACATTTTTAGGAATTAACTGAGGTTTGTCCCCCCTTGTTTAAAAATCACACAAAAATCTTTAAACAAATTAGTCATGAGAATATATAAAAATTTTACTCCATCTTGTTTCAAGAGGAAAGTCCTAGAACAGACCAACTCAAAGATTCATTAAGGAATTTATTGGGAAAGAGAATGGCTAGATCAGTGTTTCTCAAGCTTAACACTACTGACATTTTCAACCTGATGATTCTTAATTTGGGGGGCTGTCCTGTGCATTACAGGATGTTTGGCAGTATCCCTGGGCTCCACACACTAGATGCTAGTAGCAACCCCCACTCCCTTCACCTGGTTGTGACAACCGAAAATGTTCCCAGACATTGCCAACTGTTCCCCAGGAGGCAAAATTTCCCCCGGCTGAAAAGCATAGGGTTACATTATCAATGGTTGGCTCAAATCAAAAAGAAAAGAATGGTTGGTAAAGCTTATTAAATCTTAACAACCATCAGTTGGGTATATAGGTGACTGGGTTCCCAGAATAAGTTTTAATCCATTAAAATTCCTCAGGAAATGGCTTAAACATTTTATCAGGAATGTTATTTTTTCTCTCTGTGAACTATATCACACAGAAGCTCTGTCCCAGATCAGATCAGATTTGGGACAACCACCATGACAGACTTTTTATATTCATTATCCTCTCCCCAAGCACTTAGGCAAACACAATGACAGTTTTTCATATGTGCTGCTTTTAAGGGGAGAGAGATACAGCATGAAAAAAAATCAGGCAGACTAATTTCTAAGTATTATTATTAAATGCCTAGCAGGAGCAATCATGGGAAAGTTAAAGTAGAAAAGCCAGACCTTCTATTGTAAGAAGCAGGCCTTTTAAAAGACCAAAAAAGGTGTTGAGCACAAAATTTGAGAATCTGGAGCAGAGTAGAAAAAAAAATGCAAAATACAGTATTTACACACAGAAAAAAAAAATGGTCAGAATACAGAGAAAGAATCAGACACAAGCAGTTATCTAAAAAGACTGTATTCCTGACCCCAACCAGAGTTAAAACACAGACACTGGAGAGGAGGCAGTGCATCAAGAGAAGCACCTAGATTCCCCAGACCAATGAGGGCAGGTATAAACAGATAGAGGAACTAAGTTACCCATGCCACTCCCGACTCAATCGGTCTCCATCAGCCCCCCAGGAGCATGGGATCGGTAGGCACTGAGAAGAGACCTGAGTGCCTGCAGCCAATTTATGGAGAGGAAGATGGCGCTGAACAGGGGCAAAATGACCCTCTAGGAGAGAGCTAGAGGACTGACCACTCAAATCAAGGTTTAAATGAGAGTCACAGCTAAATCTTGGGGGCATCTACAGCCCCATCAAGAGCCAAGTTATTATAAGCAGAAAGAGAGGTAAGAGCAGAACAATACTGCAGCAAAAAAAGGCATTTGGAAATACACGTACAAATTTTAAAGCACTAAAAGAATTTAAGACAATTATAGAAGTTATTAAAAAACAGCATAAATCAGAGTGTTTCAAATCTTAAAAATGAGATGGTTGGGCAAAAAAGAGCTGACAGAAGAAAAATTAGAACTACTAATAATAAAGCATGTCAGGAATTAAGATGTACACAAGCACTAATAATAATGCCATACAAGAAATAGCAAAGTAGAAGAAGAAAATTTTAAGAACCAAAAGGAAGGGGCACCTAGGTGGCTCAGTTGGTTAAGCAGCCAACTCTTGGTTTCGGCTCAGGTCATGATCTCAGGGTCTTGGGATCAAGCCCCAGGTCAGGCTCCTCACTCAGCAGGGAGTCTGCTTCTGGATTCTTCCTCTTCTCTGTCCCTCCCCCAGCTCGTGCTTGTGTGTGCACTCACTCTCTCTCTCTCTCTTTTAAATAAATCTTTAAAAAGGAAAAGGAGGAAAAAAAGTCCACAGAAAATCTATTGTGAACATGTAATAACAGAATGAATATTGTTCCCATCAGCATTTCCTAAAAACTCTCCTAGAAAATGATGTTTTCTAGATTATGGAGAGGCATTAGCAAAATGAATGTTCTTGAACGTTAATATGTATTCTCCTATAGAACTGATTTTAGTTTAATTTTTATATGACGATACCATAAATTGCTACTTCATTAAGTTTTTTTGTTTACAGTAGCTTTCCCATTGATTCTTTCGGGCTATCCAGATACATAATCATATCATCTGCAAATAATTTTTTTTCTTCATTTCAATTCTGATACCTCTAATTAATTGTCATGTCTAAATTCATTGCCTACCACCTCCAACATAGTGTGGAGATGTTTGCCTTGTCATTTTAGCAGTAAATCCTCTAATGCTTGCCCATTGAGTAACACTGGCTTTAGGTGGAGGTATTTATTTTACCTTGTTCAGAAGGTGTCCGCCATTTTCTTGTATTGAACTAGAGTTGAATTATGTCAAATTTTCTGCATCTATGGAAATAATCAGATGATTTCTCTCCTTATTAAAATGATGATGATATTAACTGATTTTCTAATGTTGAGCTTTTACATTGCAGGAAAACAACTTCATTTGGTCATACTGTTTTTATTAATGGGCTAATGAATTCCTAATATTTAATTTAGAGCATTTTAATTTGATTGTCATAATGAGACTGGTCTGTTTTATTTTGGGGTACAAATTCTGTCAGTTGATTTTTTCTTGAGTATATTTGACACACAATGTTACATCAATTTCAAGTATACAAAACTTTGTTTGGTTTTGAGACCAGTTTACTTTATAGAAAGAATTTGGAAAACTTGTTTTTAAACCATGCTCTGAAATAGTTTAGATACTATTAGGATAACTGATCTTTATAGTTTTCGTAAATTCCCATGTTAAACCATCTGGGCTTTATAGTGGAGTGCTCTTTGATTTTTCTATTTCATTTCTGTTAATTGGTCTATTTAGGTATTCCACATCTACCATAAAATTGTGTTACACCAGAAAATTATGCATTTTAAATTTATTTGCAGGGAGTTGTGCGAAGTAGTCATTTAGAGTTTTTAAAGCTTTCTTTCTTCCGAACCTCTACCTTGTACTTCCAATTTTGTGTATTTAAGTTTCCTCTTTAATTTCTTTGTTAGTTTGGCCAATGGTTTGTCAATTTTGCTGATTTTTTCCCCAAAGAACCAGTTTTTGGACTGATTAGTTCTCCCTTTTTGTTTTATTTTGTATTCTAATTCATTATTTTCTGTTTTTATCCTTAATAATTTCTTCCTTCTGCTTTTTTTCTTTGTAATTCTCTCTCTAGATTTCTGTGTATACTTTACTTTCATGTTGTCCTGTTGTCAACTTCTGTTGTCCTGTTTTGATATATTAATGGCTATGGAACCACATTCTGGAGATCTAACCTGATATAGCAACTAAAGAATATTACAAACACACGTGGGGGAGGGGTTAAATGGAGTTACAGCCATGCCATAATGCAGCCATGGAAATAAAGGAGTTAAATCTATCTAGGTTGCCTAGTAGGAATTTCCATAAAGATTTATTTAGTGAGAAAAGCAAGGTATATAAAAGACTAGATAGTTTTCTCTAAAACAAACAGTGACAAGCCTTTAAATACATACTCAAATGTGATTACATGTCAATGAAAAAGGACAGGAGGGATAAAACATTAGTTATTTGGGGGAGAAAGGAGAGCATATGAAGATAAGAATGCATACAGAAAAATGCTTTTAAAATATGATGAAGAAAAATAACATGATTGCATTTAAGATAAATTATAAATATGTGAAAATATAAAGAGATACACAAAAAGATGGTCACTACTATGTTAAATCCTAATACCTCAAAATGGTGTGATTTTAGGTGTTTTTAACTTTTTCTTCACATTTATTATAAAGAAAATGGCAAAAAATCTTTATGATATGAGGAAAGCCTCTCACACTTACACTCATCCCAGTTGATCCTCATTTCCACCAATATATATTTCCATATTTTTTTTTATAATCTGTCTTATTTTCCTTAAAGATTAAAAATCTCTCAAAGAGAAACTGATTTTCCACCTGACATGATGAGGGCCAATAGCTTCACTATTATATAAGTGGTGAGAGTGATATTTTTCCTTTTGGTCAGGAAAACCACAAAGATTTAGGAAGTGATTTAATAATGACATTTATTTTTAAAGTAAATATTGTATAGGAATGAGTAATCCTTCCATTAATCTCAAAAATGCTTAGAAATGTATTAGAGTTCCATGAACACTGGAATTCCAGCTTTAGAACAGCATGGTAAATTACAAAAGATTCAGAGAAATCTCGGAAAGATCACTGAAAGATCCAAAAAATAAAATTTACGGGGCAAAATTAGAAGACAGAATTGTTCAGCAGAGTAGGTTAAGAGAAACTGCATATAAAAGCCCCTTACGCAGAAGAAGGAGGCCAGCTGGTTCCAATCTCCATTAATGATGTAACCAGAAGTTTGGGTTGGGGGGGGTGCGTGATGGGAGGGTATTGCAGCAGATGAGACTGGCTAACTACAAAGACCCCAGTGGCAAGATTTGTCAAACAGGGGATGAGTTACTAAGAGGGGTTGTGGGATTGCTTTTTCCTTCTCCTAAGGGGCCCTTCCCTCATCTGTCTGGAATGGTTTAAATGCAATCCAGCCTCGAGAGAGGTGAACGCCTTCATGACTTACAGGCTGCTCTTGGGCTGTATGTGTCAAAGACAAATTTGAACAAAAGTAGATTTAAAGCTGAAACAATCACATACCCTTCCATCACTCTCCACCCCAGTGTCCAATAATGGAATATTTACTGTAAAAGTTTATGAGGCAGCATGGCAAAGATTGGCTCCAGCAGGCAATTTAACAGAGAATGGACCATGGAACGGCATAAACCTGGCTCCACTACACACGATTTCAACAAAGAAATTTCACTGTGTCCTGTAAACCTAACTAAAATGTTTTTGCTGGTTTTCTAAACAATTTGTTTTACTTCGGACCATTCTATTGATATAGGATCTTACAAGCAGCTATAGAGCAGAGTCTTTTTGCAAGATGACGGTCTTATTTTGCAACCATATTTCATAAATAGTTCCTTGCTATTATCATTTGGATCCTGAATATTATTCAAGTAACCATGAAGAAGACATCAAAGATTATCCCATTAAAATATGGGATAAGGATCAAGGATTCTCCACAAAGTAATGTGGAAAAACATCAAAATCAGACTGAGAAATTTGTGAAGAGACCTAAAATGTCTTAGAAATAGCCAGTTTTTAATGGATCTGAATTTTTTAATAATTTTTAAACTTTTAAAAAAAATTTTAATTGTGGTAAAAACCACATAAAATTGATCAACTTACTCATTTTTTTAAAAGATTTTCTTTATTTTTATTTTGGGGAGAGAGAGAGGGAGAGTATGCACAAGCAGGGGGGAGGGGCAGAGGGAGAAGCAGACTCCCCACTGAGCAGGGAGCCCGATGCAGGACTCGATCCCAGGACCCTAGGATCATGACCTGAGCCGAAGGCAGACCTTTAACCAACTGAGCCACCCAGGCGCCTCCCATTTTTAAGTGTACAGTTCAGCAGTATTAAGTTTACTCACACTGTTGTGTGTGATCTGTAGAACTTTTTCATCTTTGCAAAACAAATTCTATTTCCATTAAACAAAAACTCCTAATTTCTCCCTTCCCCCAATCCCTGGCAATCATCATTCTTTGTTTCTGTGTGTTTGACTCTTTAGATATTTCACATAAGTGGAATCATATAGTATTTGTCCTTTTGTGACTGGCTCATTTCACTCAGCATAATGTCCCCAAGGTTCATCCATGGTGTAATGTATGACAGGATTTCCATCTTTTAAGGCTGAACAATGTTCCACTGAATGTGTATACCACCTTTTGTAAATCCATTTATCTGTGGATGGACATATGGATATGGGTCCTAGTTTTTTAAATGTAACACAAAGTGTTTTAAGAAATAGGTCAGCCTCACGGATATGAGGAATTCTTAATCTCAGGAAACAAACTGAGGGTTGCTGGAGTGGGGGGTGGGGTGGGAGGGATGGGGTGACTGGGTGATAGACACTGGGGAGGGTATGTGCTCTGGTAAGCGCTGTGAATTGTGCAAGACTGTTGAATCTCAGATCTGTACCTCTGAAACAAATAATGCAATATATGTTAAGAAAAGAAAAAAAGAAGAAGAAGAATGTAGCAGGAGGGGAAGAATGAAGGGAGGGAAATCGGAGGGGGAGACGAACCATGAGAGACGATGGACTCTGAAAAACAAACTGAGGGTTCTAGAGGGGAGGGGGGTGGGAGGATGGGTTAGCCTGGTGATGGGTATTGAGGAGGGCACGTTCTGCATGGAGCACTGGGTGTTACGCACAAACAATGAATCATGGAACACTACATCTAAAACTAATGATGTAATGTATGGGGATTAACATAACAATAAAAAAATAAAAAAAAAAAAGAAATAGGTCAGTTATTATGCTATTGTCATTCAGCTCCAAACCCACCCTTTTATACTGTTTCAAGCAAATGAGTCTGTGACTGTAAATCCAAGTTCTGCTGTGCCCACTGACTCCCTGTTAAGCTCTGTCAATAGGGGGCGCTAGATGGAGCATGCTAGGCTGGAGAAGAAGGTAAGAACTTGTGCCTTCCTGGCCCTTATGACTTCCGTACACTTGCACTCCCAGTGTCACCCCAGCAACATTCCTCACCCGGGCAGGCAATTCCTTCCAGTGCTGTCTCCAGCTGAAGGCAGTGTGCAGTTTTTCTAACACCTGCAACCAGCCTCATCACACCCTCCTCAGGGACACCAACACAGGCAACAGCTGAACAGCCCCCTTTCCAGCTGCCTGAGTTGCACCTCTGTTCACCCCTTCTCTGAGTTTCTGCCTGTTGGTCATTTCAACCTGAGGACCCGAGCCCCCGGCTGTGGTTAAAGGTGGTAGTTGCTTCCTGCAGTTGCTCACCCTGAGATACATCAGTATTCTCTTCTTGCCCGGCCAGTTACACAGTTTACACCTTTATACCTACTTACCAACTCTCTGTATTAAAGGCACCCTGTTCAAAGAGCTGGTCAGCTTTCTACCTGCTGACTGTACCTGAACGGACACAGAAATCATGCAACAAAAAAATGCCACCTGAAATTCAAGCATGGGCATGGCCAAATAATGGAGCAAACCTATTCAGTCATCCCTACAATCAAAATGTAGATTACAGAACAGTATGGTAAGCTATGTTAAAAGGAAATGCAGTTTGGCGTGGGTGGGTAAAAGCAGGACCACTTAACCCTGAGAGGAATCGTCGGGAAAGCTGAGGCAGGAGACAACATACCTGTGCATGAAACCTCACCAGGGAAGGGCTGGTTCTGGCCTCAAGCCTCCCCTGTGAGATGAGCAGCCTGCACCCTGCTCTCCGCTCTGAATGCTTCTCCATGGTCATCCACAGAGTTAAACGAAAAGTGCATGTGTGTCCTATCTCCTTTACCTTCTGAGGTCCTCAGAGGAGCAACGAGGGGGGCCTGGGTGTCTCAGTTGGTTAAGCATCGGACTCTTGTTTTGGCCCAGGTCATGATCTCAGGGTCGTGGGATCGAGCCCCGCATCGGGCTCCCCAATCAGCGGGGGGTCTGCTTGGGATTCTCTTTCTCTTCCTCTCCCTCTGCCCCTCTCCCTGCTCACACGTGCTCACTTGCCCTCTCTCTCTAAAAAAAAAAAAGGAGCAACAAGGGAAATTTTGTCTTATTTTTCACTCTGTAACTCTTCCAGCACTGACAAGGGCCTAGCCAGAGAGAATTAGTTATTGGTCATCTACAATCTTGGCCTCTGTTTGCCACAAAATTCATTCATATGGGAGATGTATATGAGCTGCCATAGGGATAAATCCATGGGTGCTCATCGAATAATTAACATGGCCTGCACAAGGACTATGTGCCAGGCATCATCCTGATTGCTTCTTATCCCTTAACTCCAATTCTTCAACAACATCCTTATTATCATGGCCACCATTTGGGGGATGCTCACAGAAATGAGGTTCGCAGAGAGTTAAGGAGCTTGCCCAATGTCCTATGTGCAGGATCTAAGTTTCGTCCAACATAGGGCCTATGGTGCTCCCTACTGCCCCACACTACTGCCCATTTTTATGAAAGCAAATAAAATTTTACCAAAGTATTCCTACCAACTTATCTTCTATTATACTATTTCAGACATAATACTTAAGAAATAAAAATCTAGTGTTTGCCTTTACATATTAAGAGACTCTTCCTTGGAAGTAAAAACTATTCATATTTGATAATAGTATGTATAAATGTAAAGTGATTTATACATTAAACTTTTGCAAAATTAGTGGACCCATTATGGCAGTCATATTCTGGCAGGACTCTGTTTTTAAAAAGTGTGCAAATATACTATAACCATGTGATCCCACCTCTAGGGATATATACCAGAGAAAATATCACATCACCTGGTCCAGAAGAATTTTCACTGAAGTTTTGTAGTTGAAGAAAGCAAGCAATCTCAGTGCCCATACTAGGGGATCAGACAGGTAAAATGTGATGGATGCATGTTATTTTTATGCTGGAAAGCTTTAAAAAAAAAAAAAAAAACTTATTTCCCAGACTCCCTTGCAGCTAGTACTCTGGATTTGACCGAGGCTACTGTCAGGTGTAGTTTCATGGCATCTGGACGGCAGCAGGGAGGTGGAGCCTGGGATTCTGCGGCTTCGGCTGGTTCTGCTAGCAAGCAGTGTCCTGAAAATGGCGGTTTCTGCTGCCGGAGCTTCCTGACCCTACTGGTCTCCTGGTTGTGGCGGGGCCCCTTGATTTTTGACACCAGCAGCTTTACAACTCTGTAGTTTCTTGTTGGTCTTTGGGTCACTAAAACCATTCTTTGAGCTCAATTTTTAACCTTCTCAACAATTCTATAAACTGTTTATTAACCTGTACCAAATCCATTTACTCTCAAACTGAAGAGAAAAATTTCTGTTCCCTGCCATGATCAAAAACGCCACATCACTGTCTACCTTGAAAAGGATGCCTTGGCTATAGCTTGTCAGGACCTGTGAAGAGCAATCTGAATTTCCATAGAGGAATAAACAGTTTGGGGCAGTTTTTTGGCTGCCCCTCCTCCTTCTTTTGCTTAAAATAAAACTTTGGTGTCTAACATGTTTCATGGTCAGTAAAGTTGGTGTTAAAAATAAAGCTTCTTAAAAATAAACATGCAAGGATATCTCCTATGAGCTATATTCACAAAATGTTTACAAATACAACCTATCTACATCACTGGGCACAAATATGACTTTATTTATACCACTATACTTTGTGCAAGACTTGCAGGCACCTCAAGGAAAACCTTGAATCATGTCTGTTTATTTCTATTTTACTTTATAGTCCAAGCTAAAATTAAATACACTTTGTCTAGTTTTACTTAGCTTATGTAAAACTAACGGCGGAATTTCAGGAATCTTAAGGAAGCTTCCCAGATTCCTCTCCAGCAAAACCAACAGCCATACTGCTATCTGGGATCTATGCTGTGTTCCTATTCTTACAAGGCATTTTCTGCAGTCCCTTTTCCAGATAGAAACAGCAATTGTCAACACCTAAGGAAGGGGGCAGCAGCATTTAAAGCTAGTTTTACAAAAAGAGCGCATTGTTTTATAGAAACAGCGCATTCCCTTCACGAGGACTGGAGACGCGGGGACTAGAAAAGAGAACCGAGAAGCCAGTGGGAGAAAGGCCCCCCAGGATGGCTACAGTTAGTTCCCTAAGCATTGCCCAGGTGGCCCCAACATCGATTATGGACCTGCACTTTGGGCTAGGTTTCTCTCACCTCTATTCTTAATGTGGCAGCTAGTTGTACTTTTGGAAAGGGTTTGGAAAAAAAAAAAATTCAATTCTCATTTGCCAAATGGAAAAGGGAAAACTCAAGATTCCAGAAAGAAAAAGTGATAATACCAAACCCTAACAGCATTGCTTCTATTATTGGTTTTAAATCTTAAATGTTTGAACTTGAGAATGAAAAATCTGCATATGAGTGCCCACCCCACTACGTATTAGCTCTGAGACCTTGGTCAAGTCACTCAAAACAGGTTTCTGTTCTTTTACTGTGGAGATCATTGCTTTCTATTCTAATCCCAGGACCGGGGTTAGAGCGACATACAGTATTATATGTGAAATCTCCCTCACTGGAGAAGAATCACAACTGTCAGGTGTTAACATAGAAATGTTACATTCTTGTCATCCATGTGATGACTGCCACGTTCTGAAAACAGCATCTGCTCCAAAAACTGTTGCTAACAGACACCGATCATACTTTCTTTAGTAAATATTTATAAGTCATAAGCATTTGTTGAGTGACCATATGTATGAAGTACGGCAGGCTCTGCAGGAGGGGGGCTGATTAAAGCCACAAGGCAAATGCACGACACGGTATTGCCCAGAGCCAGAAGGAAAAAGAACAGATGCTTCTTTGCCTCATCATCTGTATTTTTCACTCAAAATATAGCAACTAAACTGTAATCACTTTTGAAATCCCTTGCAGGTGTTTTACTTGGCTTCTCCTCACTAGCTCCAGTGACTTTCCATATTCTGGAATCTGTGGTAATGGCTGATAATAATATGTGGTGACAGTAATTAAATTATGAAAGGGAGGAAAATGTGTGTCGTGGCTGTTCTCAATGACTACAAAACATAAATCTTGTATCTACCGTGATATTAGAACCACCTAGTAATGGATGCTGTGGTAATACCCAGCGTCCTAACGGATTCATTGATGTTTTTCCACCGTCATTTCACGGGCTTGGCGCATGTGTGTTAGTACGGACACAGCCCTCTAATGCATACAGAGAGCAATTTCTGGGCCTAGGAACAGCTTTAAAACATGAAAGAATGGGGAAACAATTTCATAAGATATATCAAGCATTTTCTCTTGTCCTTCCTCTTTTTCTAGGATACTGACAGAAGATTCTCAAATGACACTGAAATATGAACTTGGTTGTTTATTTTATGCTCATTAGAAATTACTTTTCAAATTCAGTTAATGAGAATACTATTTACATGTGTAATACACAGGGTCTTATTTGTTTTTTCTTCTAAATTTGAAACAAATGCTCTGAACTCCTGAAGTCATTTCTGGGTTAATACTTTATAAAATATTTCTTAAGACTTCACTATCCCAAAGCAAATAACATTAGAAAGGAGAAATCTTGCAAATTTAGAATCTTTGTATTTTGATGTAGACAATCCGACTGTCTGGGAAGTGTCCTCCTAAGGATTATATGAAACATATGTTATTTCACTAGTCCAAAAATCTTTTCCTAATATATTTACCAATCTTAGGGTGGAAACTATTTTTTTTTTTTTTTAAGAAAACTTTCTCTTCAATCATGGTGTATTCCTGAGCCTTGATCCAGACCTGCTAAGTCAGCAAGGGGGGGGGGGGGGCGGTACGCGAGGCAGAGACAGGAAACAAGCTGGGTTTTAACAAATCCATCAGTGATTCTGATGCAGTGTGATTCTCAAACTCTCACCAGCCAGAAATTTGCATTTTTTTTAAAGATTTACTTATTTATTTGAGAGTGTGCACGTGCGTGTGTGTGCAAAAGTGGGGAGGGGCAAAGGGAAAGACTCTCTAGCAGACTACCCTAGAGAAGGGCCAGAGGCAGGGCTCCACCAGGGGACTCAACTGGGGGGCTCCATGTGGGGCTCAATCCCACGATCCTGAGACCAAGATCTGAAGCAAAATCAAGAGTCGGAGACTTAACCTACTAAGCCACCCATATTTAGGTTCCCAAGTGATGCTGATACTATTGGTCTGGGGATCACACGTTAAAAACCTGCTCTGCAGTATTTTTAAAATCCTGTTATCACTGTAAGAGTCTGACAAGCCAAACAGACTTCCCCACATAATTTGACTAAAATGATCAGTCACCAAATAATCTCTTTGTGGATTTTCTCTTTCGTACAAGTAGTATGGAGCAAATAGCTAGGGGTATAATAGCATTTCATCCTACCACAGGAAAGCTCTCAATTGGTATTTCAATAGTAATGTGCTTTTCCCAAATAGCTGGGTCTTGAAACCTCTTGTATATGTTCTGCTGCCTTATGGTGTTTCGTTATGCACATTCCCCCTTATCAAGCTACTTCAGGCTCTGTTTGGCTCCACCACTTTCCATGGGTTGTAGACATGGAGAGAAATAAAACTTGGTTCCAGGATGGCTCCAGCATTGTAGCACAAAACTTATAAAATGCCACACAAGTAATTTTATAGTAGGATAATTCCTTAAGCAAAGTTGAGAGCAAGATTGCCAATTTGCAAAATTCCAGGGGAGTACCACTCACATTGTTGCAGAAGGGTGGTGCCTGAAGTTGCACGGTGTACCGCCTACGTGCCCTTAACAATAACCCGGATTGAGAATTAGACAACAATATTGCCACCACTTCCACGATACATTTAGTACTTTCTTTTATTCCCGACCTTTAGTTGTGGTACCTAAAATTAACCATCTTCCCCTCTGCCCTAAGGAGAGAGCTCTGATAGTATGCTAACGACTTCATGTAATATAGAATAACTACTCCTACATTGAGTAGCTGATACCTTTTGGGGTGTCTTTCCAGCCATGGTCTTCTAAAACTGCCTTCTTACCCAAAGGATTGGACCACTACCTCCATACCCATACTATAAGATAGAAGCTCCTGGGCATAGTTAATTAGATCATGGATGGCACTTGATAAGAAAGAGGCTAGACTGGCTGGCTCATGGCCAACAAAAATCTTTGCCAGGAATTTGAACTAAGAGATACAGAGACTAAGAGTATTGAGAACTGAATCATATCAATAAAAAGCATTAGCAATAAAATTCAATGAAGCTCTAAATTTCCTGAAACTGGCTGGGTTCCCACTCTTTCTGAAATCTAGCAGCTTTCATTGATTCTGTAAGGTACTCTATTGTCCTTTGGTACTGAATATACTCCCCTTTCACCAGATCTTCCCTGCCTTCTCTGACCTGACCTGGGCTCCAGGAGCTCATGAAGACACAGTGCATCACTCTGGTTGTCTTGATGCCTGGCTTCCACTGGAGTTAGCCAATGGAAGCACTTACAGGCCCTTAAAGGGTAGAGAGAAGAGAAGCCAGACTATTTCTTCTCTACACTCTTCCTCTATGCTTTGGTGCCTTCTGCTAGTAGCTACATCCCTCCCCAACTATAATTCCTACAAGGCAATCCCTCCCTTAAGGTTTCAACTCTCAGCAGGCTCTAGTAACACTCTTTTCTCCCCTCTCCCTTTAGCCCTAGAAGTGGTACTGGTTTCTCACTCTTACTGGTCTCTGGGTATCTCACCATCCCCTGCTTATTTAACTCTGCCCATACTCTGTAAGCATTCCTTTCACATGAGCCATCTGAGTGAATTCTATTTCCTGCTAGAATCCTGAGACTTTCCAATAAATGTTCCTATTACTAGCAACAATAGTATTTGCTTAAATAAGTTATGATTGGACCATGGCACTTGCAAACATACATGACTGAAATATGCTACCCTTTACAGGGGGATTCAAAATCCCAAAAGATGTTACCACTTTCAGGTAAACATGGTAGATTTATCTCTTTTCTTTACAAAATTCCATTGAATAGCAGAATAAAAATATTCAAAGTGGACCAATCCACAAAATAGGAGAGAGGGCAACAATGAACTAGAGATGACAATGGGGTTTACTAAATAAATGGAGTGATGACCAAATTAACACAACACAGGAAACCAGTCTAGCAGAAGGGAATACTAAGAGGCAAACTGATTCCCCCATCCACAACCCTGAAAAGCTAAGGACTTAAAGTACCAGGAAAGGGGTAGGAGAAGAGACTTGACTCTAACCAGAGAGATTGGTTGAAAGCCTGTGGATATGAAGTTACTGAAACTCCAGCTCTCATTCCCCACTCACCAGATTTTTGCTCTCAAGACATGTAACCAGAGGGCCCCTGGGTGGCTCAGTCGGTTAAGTGTCTGCCTTCCGCTCAGGGTCATGATCCTAGGGTCCTAGGATGGAGTCCCCCGTCAGGCTCCCGGCTCTGTGGGGAGGCTGTTTCTCCCTCTGCCTCTGCCTCTCTCTAGGTCTCTCATGAATGAATAAATAAAATCTTAAAAAAAAAAAAAAAAGATGTAACCAGAACTTGTGAAATATGGGTATGTAAAGTATGGAAATCCGAAGGACTGTAAGAGAGATTGAATAAGAGACCCTCTCCCATACACACACACCCTAGGTCTTTCACTTATTCTACTGGCAGAATCCTAGCAGGCAGAAGGGATTGGAGAATTCTCCTCTGAGAAAATGACCTACCCAGAAAGAAAATGCCCAAGTACTGACAATTGAGAATGCAACAAAAGGCCAGATTTATGCTTCTTCACTATAAAGAGCAACCTATAGGTTGAAAAGCCCCACTATTACACGAAGAAAAATGTCTTCTCAGTGCCTTGCTCATGTATGGCCAGAAAACCAGAGCAGAACCACTCTGTGGCGTCTTGCCTAGCCTTCCATTTAAAGATCCCCACAGGGCCACCTGGGTGGCTCAGTTGGTTAAGCATCCAACTCTTGATTTCGGCTCAGGTCATGATCTCAGGATCTTGGGATCAAGCACGGAGTCTGCTTGTCCCTCTCCCTCCTCTCCTCTCTCTCACTCTCAAATAAATAAATAAAATCTTTAAAGATCCCCACATATCATAAGCACAAAAAACTCAACGTATTAAAGAACACATGATGCCTCTCACTTTAGACTTATCATAGCCAGTGCAGTAAACTATAACCATTTGCATCGTACATATCTTGAGTAAAAATGAATTTGACAATATACCTGAGAAATTAAATTTTTACTTTCTTACATTAACTTATATTTTCTGATGAAAATATGTTCAAATTATATACATTTGAATACAACTATGACTATTTTTAATTCTTTAGATTACTGGCAATAACAAATTATGCAAAAATCTTCCCTATAACACTGTAATTGGTATGTTTGTTGAAATAAAAGCAAAAAAAATAATTTGGAGGATATATAATAATTCACAAATTATGTCTTTATTTCATTACTTGTCCAGACATCTATAGATCTATAGAACACACAGACATGAACTATAATAATTAAATTCAATCATCTTTGATGTTTTAATGACTTCCAGTCATATGAAAACCAGCTTTACATACTTACAAAATTATTACTGCCACAATTTTGGAAGTATACTTATCAAGGTGAGAGAATTGAACAGTTTGTAGGCTGGAATTATAATTTCTAAATATTTAAATATATGGCATATAGGCTTCCATATATAGTCTTGTGGTGAACCCACAATATTAGGGACAGGCCTAACCTGTCATTATATATATATATATTTTATATATATATATATATATATATATATATAAAATACAGGACATTAGGCCTGAACCAAATCACTGGATATTTGAAGAAAGCCTCAATAAGGAAATGAAAAATGTAAAACAAAAGAAAAGAATATCAAGGATAAAAAAATGCAGATGTCAAAACTCCTTAAAAATTCTATATCATTAATACTCTCAGAAAACTAAGAGAAGCCACTGTATCCATAAACAAAAAAGATCAAGATCCTTATTATTTGAATTCAGATGAGAAGGATCTCTTCAAAAGAGAGAAAGCCAAAATAAAAAGTTCAGAATACATACTGTTCAAAACTCAACAGTAAAAATCAAACAATTTAATTAGAGAATGGGCAAAAGATAGGAACAGACATTTCACCAAAGAGGATATACAGATGGCAAAGAAACAAATGAAGAGATATTCAACATCATTCAATATCAGGTAAATATAAGTTGAAACCATAAGGAGATGTCATTATACATCTATCAGAATGGATTAAAAAAAATAATGACAATATCAAATGCTGATGAGGACGCAGAAAAGATCGATCACTCATTCATTGCTGGTGTGAAAGTAAAATGGCACATCACTCTGGAAAACAGTGTAATAGTTTTTTATAAAACTAAACACGCAGCTACCATACAATCTCGCAATAGCACTCTTGTACATTTGTCCCAAAAATATAAAAAGTTATGTTCACACAAAAATCTGTGCATGAATTTTCATAGCAGCTTTATTAACAGCCTAACACTGGAGACAACCCAGATGTCCTTCAACAGTTGAATAATTAAACAAACGTGCTATGGAGTATTACTTAGGTCTAAAATGGAACAGACAACTGATAACGAATCTTGAGGGAATTATGCTAAGTGAAAAGAGACAATTCCAAAAGGTTACATACTGTATGATTCCATTCAGAACACTCTTGAAATGACAAAATTATATAAACGGAGAAGAGATTACTGGTCGCCAAGGATTAGAGCTGAGGTGGGTAAGAAAAGGGGGTGTGGCTATAAAAAGCCTAGACGAGGGATGCTTGTAGTGATGGAAAAGTTCTCTACTTGACAGTTTTAGTACCCTGGTTATAATATTGTACTACAGTTTTGCCAAATATTATCATTAAGGAAAACTGGGTAACAGGTACACAGGATCTCACTGTATTAATCTTTACAACAGGACATGAATCTACAATTATCTCAATATAAAAAACTTAATTTAGAAAATAAAGGAGTACTAAAAGATAAATTCAAGGAAATCTAGAAAATGGAACATAAAGATAAAGACATGTAAATAGGATACAGTGGATTAAAAAGAAAAACTGGAGGACTAATCAGCCCCAAGCGAGCCCTGAAGACACAAGTGACGTGAAGAAATGGCCCAAATATCCACGGTCCCTACTCCGGCTACACTGCCTCTCTCTTGCAGTCTGCATCTATGGCTTCATGTGGAGTTCCCTATGATCAGTTGAGCGAGGAAAAGAAAATTCAGGCCGGGCGTGTATAGGTGTGCATGATATGCAGGTACCACTTGAAAATGGACAGCTGCAGCGCTCCAGCCCCTCCCTGAGACATCCCTGAAGGACACTGATAAGGGAAAGTCCTCTTAGTGGGCAGAAATTAGAGCAGTGCACCTCATTGTTCACTTTGCTTGGAAGGAGAAATGGCCATATATGTGATTGTGATTATATACCAATTCATGGGCTCTGGCCAATGGTTTAGCTAAACAGTCAGGGACTCAGAAGGAACATGGTTGGAAAAGTAGTGACAAGGAAATCTGGTAAAGACAGATGTCTCAGAATGGTAAAAACATGAAGGCATGTGTATCCCATGTGAATGCTCACAAATGGATCACTCAGCAGAGGATGATTTTAATAATCAAGAGACTAGAATGACCTGTTGTGTAGATTCCAGTCAGCCTATTTCCCCAGCCACTCCGGTGATCTCTCAATGGGTTCAAAGTGCTTTGGGTTCTGCATTTCTGGAAAACCTTAATACAAAAGGCCCGAGTGTCCTCAAAATAAATGAAAAGCCTCACAGGCAATCATCCCCATCAATAACCATGAAGGGTCTGACATTTTACCAAACTTGCAAGCAAATGGATAGCCTGCCACAGTTTCACAGATTCTGGCAAAGACATGAGACTCCTGGGTCAGAGACAAAGAACTCTCTTACAACACAGCAAATAACATGAGTTTCATATTCATATTGTTCTCCTTGCTCCCCAAGTCCCATGGGGGCAACACAGAGCAACCCAGGTGGATGCTGCACATGCTGTGGGTTTGTGTCACAGCTAAGAAAACCCGAGCTTGGGAAAACCCATTCTTTTATAGGCTTCAAACAAACCTGCCCAAACTTTGTACCAAAGAGTGACACTGTCTTTACTATGCTGGATAAAAAACAAAAGAGGCCCTCTGTTAAAGAAAGATACACTATATCTTCCAAGGCTGTTGTCTATACAAACATCTTTGAAAAGATAGAATGAAAGGCTATCAGTGCCTCAGCTCACAAGACATGTAGAAATGCTAGAGACCCATGGAGAATTATCTCCCAACAACAAGAAATAAAGAGAAGATTCTAAATGTTTCCACAAGGAAAGAGCAAGTCTATTCAAACTTTTAACTACCAACCCTGGAAGCTAGAAGACAAGAAAACAATGCCAAAAGTCTAAGGGAAATTATTTTCAACTTAAAATGCCATACTTAGTCAAAATATCAATTAAGTAACAGAATAAAAATATCCTTAGACACGCAAAAATTTTTGTAAATTTCTATGCATTTTTTAAGAATTTTTTATTTATTCATTTGAGACAGAGAGAGAGAGCAGGAGCAGTGGGGAGAGGCAGAGGAAGAGGGAGAAGCAGAATCCCTGCTGAGCAGGGAGCCTGACACGGGGCTTGATCCCAGGACCTGGAGATCATTACCTGAGCTGAAGGCAGACGCTTAACCATCTGAGCCACCCAGGCACCCCTCTATGTACTTCTTACAGAAGACTACCAGGAATCTGTGCAGCAAATCGATTGAATATAGAAGGGGAAGAATAGGAAACCAATATATAAAAGATTCAACACAGGTGATCAGAAGAGATAAATTCCAAAATGATGGTGAGAAGGGCGCCTGGGTGGCTCACTCGGTTAATCATCTGCTCAGGTCATGATCCCAGGGTCCTGGGATCGAGCCCCATGTCAGTCTCCCTGCTCGGCAGGGAGTCTGTTCCTGACCTCTCCCTCTGCTCCTCCCCACTGCTTGTACTCTTTCTTTCTTTCTCTCTCTCTCTCTCAAAAGAAATAAATAAATAAAAATCTTAAAATGATGGTGAGAGAAATCCCAAGATAACTGTGCAGCAGGACATAAGAGCATCCACTATAGAATGAAAGAGAAGAGAGGACTCTGGAGGGAGAGATCAGGTGGTAGGAGGGTGTGAAGGAGGGAGAACTGAAAGCTTTTATTTTAATTGACCATTTGGAAAATTGTATTGACAGGAGCTGACAGATCTACTTGAATTTGGGGGCTAAATACTAATAGGTATGTTTTGAAAGCTAAGCAAATGAAAAAAGTTGAAGCAGTTAACTCCAGGAAAAGCAGAGTTATGAAAAACATAGCAGTGCAGTATCTGACTAGCAGAGAATAATATTAAATAGCCAAAATAATTCAAATAAATGCCAGCTATTGAATAATTAATTGTGCTGTAACTACATTGGGAAGATGCATAAAAAAGAATTGGAAGTGATACTTACAGAAAAGCTAAATTCTTGTCTACTAGAATTCAACAAATGGTATCTAGAATTAACAACTAAAAGAAGTGGCAATGTAAGCATTTCATCTAAAAATGTGGAAGTAATAGTAGCAATAGTTAAAAACGTTGAGAGTGTTTTCTTCATCAGGGAGTGGAACCAGGAATGTGCCTGAGTAAGGCCGGAAAAGACTTCTGGGGAAGGCAGTAATAGTAAGTAATTTTCTCATTGATTTCAAACTTATTTTTAGCTTTAATTTATTCATCTCTATTTCAAATTTATCTTTAAATTCCATGACTTTTGTCTATCTGACTCAGATGAAGGGAGGGAAAGGAAAGGTAGAAAGGAAAGGAAGCAAACTAAAAGATCTCAGAGCCTTAAGCCAGTATTTTTCAAACTATGTCTTATGGAGCTCCAGGTATAGATGGAGATGTTTTAGGCCCACCATTCTCTCAGTCACCAAAGTACCTCTCTTCTCCTGTGTTTTACACACTAGAGTCCCATGCAGGTTCATCTTAAGATACTTCATTTGTTAAAATATAGATAACATAATGAATAAAATGGAAACCCAAAGTAATAATTTAACCTAACAAAATACAGTAGTGAAATGAAATAAAAATACACTCAGAAAGTACAACCTTAAAACAAATAACAGTAATAAATTCCTAATCATAGAATATCATATATCCAAAATGGGCTAGTACAGTGATAATTTGAAGGTAAATGGTGATTTTTATTGTTCTTGTATTTTTTTATTTAAATTCAATTAGCCAACATATAGGACATCATTAGTTTCAGATAGAGGGTTCAGTAATTCATCAGTTGCATATAACACCCAGTGCTTATCACATCACGTGCCCTCCTTAATGCCTGTCACCCAGTTACCCCATCCTCCCACCCACCTCCCCTTCAGCAACCCTCAGTTTGTTTCCTGTAGTTAAGAGTCTCTCTTGTTCTTTTAAATCAACCTACACTGGCAATACACAGAGCAAGTTGTCCAACAGACCAATTGTAATTCTTCTCAGAAAGGAAAACATTCCCTTCCACCTTGGTCCTTTATTTATATCCACCAAATCTTACTGATGGATTTTTAAGTGAAGATCTTTTGATTGCAAGTGGCATAAGTTTGATTCAAATTAGCTTAAGGGGAAATAAAATGGAACAAATTGAATTGCATAACTAAACTCAAGAGTAGATTGGTAGCTAGATAGATCTAGGAGCTCAAATATCAGGTTTCAGTTAACAAGTCTTATTCTCTCTCTCTGTCCCTCAGCTCTGATTCTTCTATACTAACTTTGTTCCAAGGCAAGTTCTCCACTCATGGCATGGAATTCCAAACTTATATCCAAGAGTCCCTGTTACCCTCTAAAAAGGAGCTACTCTTTTCTAAGAATTCTATAAAATTTCCAGATTCGGTCCTGAATCAGCCAACTTAAGTTCTGTACCCTTCTATAAATCAAAGCTCCCTAGATCCACATATAACACTGCAAATGGAGAATAAAAATAGAGGACTGAGTAAATTCTGATTTATTACTAAGTATTTAATACCATTATAAAAGGTATTAGGATTCTGGTTACCAATTACAACATGTAGGTTTGCTCCCCACACCAAGCAATTCTCAAGCAATTCAACTCAATTCTGATCCTATCTACCTGTTGATAGCATTAGATCCCACAGGTTAAGGGCTCAATCTTATAAGACCGCCCCCCAACACTTCAGATGCTAATCACAAGTCCAGGTTGTCACTGGTGCTTCTGACCAACCTGCTATAGATTGGAGGTCAATGATCCTCCTCTTTGTGTTCAATGAATTCTCTAAAGCAGCTCACCGAACTCAGAGAAACATTTTTCTTACTAGATCCCCAGTTTATTGTAAAAAGATAGGACTCAGGATCAACCAGATGGAAGAGATGCATAGGGCACGGTATGTGGGAAGGGGCACAGAGCTTCCAGGCCCTCTCCAGGTGTGCCACTCCCCCAAATCTCCACATGTATACAACCTGGAAAATCTCCAAACCCCCTCCTTTGGGATTTTTCTGGAGGCTTTATTACATAGACACAATTGATTAAATCATTGGCAATTGGTGATTGATACAACTTCCAGCTCCTCTCTCTTCCCTACCAGTCAGGGGTGAGGGATGGGGGCAGGGTGAAATTTCCAACCCTTTAATCACATGGTAGATTCTCCTGGCAACCAGCACCCATCCTAGGTGCAGTTCAAAAGTCACCTCATTAACCTAACAAATACACCTTCGTTCCTCACATCACTTGGCAAATTCCAAGGGTTTTAGGAGTTCTGTGCCAGGAACAAGGACAAAGACCAAATATATATATATTCCAATATACATACTGGAATATGTATATATAAGTCACCATATCACAGTTTTAAGTATTTTCTATGTGTTAGCTGCTTCTATCTTCTAGAAAGAGCTCACTAATCTTCTGTCTTCACTGCTTCTGCCTTATAATCTCCCAAACATTCTGCTTCTTACTGAAATATAGTTTCCACTCCTAATACCTCTTGCCAAGGGCAAGAATACGCTCCTTAATACATACCTTATACTTTAGATGATCCTTTAACACTGATGACCATTTCCTCCTAGAAATTTTTATATGTATAAAAATTTTAGAGGTGCAAACTAGAGGCTTTTTTTTTTTTTTAGAAATACTCTTTTCACTTAGATTTCATAACACTACACTCCAACCTCTCTAGCTCTCCTTTTCAGTTTCCCATGTGAGCTCTGTTTGTTTTCTAGGTTAGTATTTCTCAACGTTTTTATCCTAAGCCCTCCTCCCCTTCTATATATTTTACATTGGCAATCTCTTCTGCATCTACTATTTTAAATACTAAATTATAGCTAAATGACTAACTGTGTATCTTCCACCCCAATCTTTCTGAAATTCAGAAACTTTGCCAGAGACTGTAGATGTTCAACAGTATCTATATTCTCCTGTTCTTTATGAACACAGAGCTAGGATGTATTTTTTAGCCACATTTGCAGTTCAGACTGATTATGTGGTGGGTTCTAGACAGTAGAAATTAGAGGAAGTGATATTTCCCACTTCCAGGGCTAGGCTATAACGCTCCCCCACCCCAGCCCCCATGACACACCTGCCCGCCCTTGCAATACTCATTCCGTCAGGTGAATGAAAGAATGTCAGGCATCTAGAAGAAAGTCTAGATGGAAAGTCTAAATTATTTTATGGAGCAGACTCCATTCCACCCCTCCAGCCCACATTGTACTTTTACGTGAGAGAGAAATAAACTTTTATTGTGCTAAATTACTAAGCAGTGGTCTGCTTCAGCAGCTAATATTATTTAACTTAACACACCCACACACCTAACTGGTTCTGTAGCTTTGTCAAACTCAACCAGATACAAAGCAAGCTCATCATCTTCTTTCCCTCCCCCTCACCACCTAAACTCCTCCTCCAGCTCGTGACTATCTCATCCAATTAATTAAAAGAGATTAAAAATTCACTTCAAAGGGAAATCTGCCAATGTTGAGTCCTTGCTATTCTGTATTGAGCAGAGCCAATTATCAGGTGATCTCTGGGTTCAAACCAACTTTTCTCCATGCCAGCTGGCACCACTGTCCTTCCAGGTATCCTCCGCAGGCCAGATTACTGCCATGGCCTCTTAATGGCTTTTCTTGCTTGTATTCTTGCTGTTCTCCATTCTCCACAGTACAGCCAGATTTTATCTTTGAAAAATGCAAATATAACCCTTACTCTCATTATTCTGAGGATAAAGCCCAAATGCTTTAACATGGCTTGAAAGGCCGTATATTACTTGTTTCTTGCATCTCTCTCCAAGCCCATCCTATGTCACACTCCATCCTCTACCAGACCAAGCATCTTTCTGTGTCTTGAACAAATTATAGACTCTGCATTTCCTTCTGTCACTGTCTCCTACTAGTAAGCTCAGTGACGGCACTGACACCATCTAATTTTTATGTTGTTGTATTTCCAGACCATTTAGTATAAGTTAGCATCAATATTTGTTGAATGTCTCACAGACTAAGCCTGTTTGACCATGGACAATACCTATGGGAATACCCCAAATAAAGACTGATATCTGAATTCTCAGTCACAACAATATACATAAATAAGAACAGCAAAAACAACAGTACTTTTGAAATAGTAATCAATTAGTTAGGGTAAAAGTTAGGTAGGTGTAACAAAGAGACTTATAAAGAGAATGGCTTAAAGAAAAAAAAAAAAAAACATTTCCCTCATATAACAGTCCTGATGTGGGTTATCCAGGTTGTCAAGGCAGTTCTCCATGTGGACACTCAGGAACCCAAGTCCCTCCACTCACGCTGCTCCTCCACTCTTAGGGATAGTGTCACTATCAACATGGTCAAAACTGTATCACTATGGGTTCAAGCCCGTGGGAAACGAGAAGAGAACATGAAATAGAAGGGAACATACAGGAGAAAAGAATATACAGGATGTATCAGTCAGGATTCCAACAGAAAAATAGAACCAAGAGAATAAATATATATTAAGAGATTTATTGCAAGGAATGGGTTTATGGGATTATGGCTAGGCAAGTTCAAAAGCCACAGGGCAGGCTCTCTGGAAGGGCAGGCTAGAAATTCTCAGGCAGAAACTGAAGTTTCAGTTCCCACATAGAATTTCTTCTTCCTCAAGAAAATATCAATTCTCTCTTAAAGCCTTTCAACTGATTGGATAAGTCCAATCTCAAGGATAGTTTCTTTTTACTTAAGGTCAATTCAGATATTAATCACATCTACAAAATATCTTTACAGCAACACCTATATTTGTGTTTTATTGAATAACTGGGGATGACAGCTTAGCCCAGTTGACCAACAGAACTGACCATCACAGAGGAGAGGAGAACATAGAGGAGAAGAGACAGACAAGAGAAGAACACCTAGAGGAGTACTGCCCACTGCCTTGAGTTCTAGGTAAAATGGACACATTTACTCCCAGTCACATTCCATTATGACACCTTAGTCACATGGGTACACCTGACTGCAAGAAAGTCTGAGAAATGTAGTCCAGCCATGTGCTCAATATAAAAAGACAAACAGTTTTAGTGGATAACTAGTAAGCTCCACCTCAGCAATGGACAATTTTGAGAAAACAGATCTCAATTATTTGGCTGTGCATGTTTGTTCCTTGTGCTGCAGAACTGAAAATGCACTTTGCTCTTTCCAAAAGAATTCTTACTAATACCTAAACACCTGAAGGCACTGTTAGTTCAGACCGGCTTATGTATACAACAGATGAGACAAGGTTATCTCCTTGGCATTTGTCGCCCAGCTTCAGTTTTTACAGTAATGATAAGGGATTTGTGATCCAACTTTGGTAATTACTTCTGCAAATTTCCTTCATCTATAGCCCTGCCAAATTCACTGTGTCAGTATAATATCATTGACATTCTGCACCTACTTAGAGTGAATTATTGAGAACCTGCGATTCTAGCACTGAATTAAGAGGGAATAATAGGCTGAAATATTTTGGCTATTTAAACCAGAGAGATCTGATCATGGAAGAGCAAGCTTCCTGCCTTTGGTATGTGTCCCAGAGTGTAGCGGCTCTAGGACTGGAGATGGGACAAACAGGCCTCAGCTCTCTTGGCAGCTTTCTTCCATTTCACTCATTCCCTCCTTTTTGAACCTATAGAAATTATCCTAGAACAACCTGTCTCCTGGCATCTTTCCATTTGTTTCCTCTCATTCTCCCTCTTCCTAAAATCTAACTAGTAAGCAAGGAAGGAAGAATTAGGAGACAGCCTCAAGTGGCACTGCTTTGCCCTCCTTCCAGTTCTGATTTCTCCCCATGCAGCATTCCCATCAATGAAAAACCTGAAGTAATACCACATCCATGAGATACCCATCAGTACACTCCTACCACTGCAGGGACCCTAAAACATTATGTGTGGCCAGGGACTGTAGTTACTATTCTAATATATGTCCCACTGCAAAGATGAAGTGAAGGTCTGAGGAATCCAAATAAGATATGGTGCCTGCTCTTCAAAAATTACAAATAAGCAACATCATAGATGAAGGCACAACAAAATTAGGGCCCATCCCTCACTGAAAGAGCCTTTGGGCTTTTATGAACATGCTCTCCTCCTCCTCTCCAGGTCTGTCTAGATTTTTCCGACAATATTACTAAAGCCCGTTGGGAAGAAGGAAGGTTGGAATGAGACTAGATTAGAAAGAGATGATAAAACTAAGCCGTCTACTCTGTAAGAAGAATAAACAGCTGCCACCACCTCTCTGAGCCATAACGTTAAGTTCTCCACAGTCACTGAGAGTTTAAGTTTTCACGAAGTGCTTGTCTTCTGAGTCAGGTACTGTGTCAAACACTTCATGTTTATGAGGAGATTTACTTCTCCAGAAAACTAATTCTGTGAGGTCAGTATGAGTAGCCCCAATTTTCAAATAAGGAAATCAATGTTCAGAGAGGTCAATGTATTTGCCCATGATCAAACTGCAAATAAGTGGCAGAGACATTACTCTCTGTGCTTTTTCTATCACACACAAAAAAGATATTGAGTTATATGGAAGAATCCACAGTAGGTTTAAAAATTATGTGCACTTAATATAGACGTGAGAAATAAAAATATCAATTATTAAAGATTTTAATAAATAAGGAGACTGACTGCAGAATATATTTTCTAAAGATGACAAAACTACTTGGATAAATTGAGGACTAGATTGGAGAATAAAAATGGGTACAAGGACAAAGAAAAGGGGAGGAAGAAAGAGAACCAGGAGCTCCAGCTCATCCTTTGGCTACTAAAAAGTGTGTCTGAAGTTGGGCAAAAGTAGAATCAAAAATAAATTCCAATACCTACTCAGAATCAGTGGGACTTAAATTATAATACTAGATTCTTTAGAGACCTAAGATATTAAAAATGAAATTTTATTTGCCTATGATATTTTTGCTCCCTCATGTTAAATATGCCCTTTAAACTGTTATTACAAAATAATGTAGTTATCACTTTCTAAATGAAATCAGTCTATATTCTAGTTGTGGTTCAAGACTTAGCTCATGTGGTAGCTCATCCACAGACAATTCCCAAAGCACCAAACTTTGTTTCTACCTCTATCAACATACCTTTTGCACTATAATAGAATTCCTTTTATACATATGTGAATGTATCTAACATGGTGGCTGACCATAATAAATACTAAATAATAGTTTGTGCTGAAAAGAAAAAGGGGGAGGGGAAGGGAAGGAAAGGGGAATCAAGAAAAAAAGAGAGAAATAAAGAATGCTGATGAGTTTCCTTGAAGGTGGAGGCTTTGCTAAACACCAAGAGAAAAATACTTTTTGCACACAATGCACTCACAGTCACGGAGAAGAACACCATCATTATCAATGATACCATTAATTAATTGTATCATGTCCTTCTGTCTATATAGCTACCATTATTCTTCTCATTTTAATAGATGAACACTTAGAAACAGAAATTAAGCAACAAGCCTAAAGTCACAGTCAATCATGAAGCCATCATTTAAATCTTAGCAATGCAAGTCTAGATCCCATACTCATAACCAGAACTCTCTGCTGCTTTCTAAAAAACAGATAGCTGTGGTGTTCCATGTCAAAGGAGAACTCTGCTCCAAGTGCCAAAGGATGAGAGAAAGGAGTATTAGAAAAAGGAGTCCTCTTCCCTGGTGGGAGAAGTGAGGGTGTTTGGATGGGGCTGTGGAGCAGAATGAGGACAGTATTTAGAGACAAGGTAATGTTTGGGCTTCATCTTGAATGATGGGAAGGGATTCCAAATTTGTTTGATTGGGGAAGTTGAGGAAGGGAAGACAAGCCTAGGCAAAAAGAAAAATTTGCCCCATGTTATAAATACCCAAAAGGGCATGGCATATTCTGTATGCAGAAGCTAGTAAGTATGGGGTGGGGGCATGGTGGAGGGCAGCAGGGCTAGAGACTCTCGTTGTGAGTGACAAATGGATTTTGAAAAATATTTTTATCTTATTTTCACTCTACATTTAACAATCCACAACTATTTATTGAACACCTAACTACATGCCAACACACAGCAGTAAATAGAGAGAGAAACCCTTCATGGAGCTTACATCCTAGTGGAGGTTGACAACAAACATATATAATGTGGCATATAGTGATAAGAAGGAAAATAAACCAGGATAAGGAGACACAGAGTGAGGGGTAGGTGCTATCTGAGATAGGGTAGTAAGGAAAGGTCTTTCTGATCAGGGCATTTGAACAGAGATTTACATGAGGGAAGCCTTTATCTTACAAACTGGGAAAGTTGATGAAAGATTTCAAGCAGGGATATGGCTTGATCAGAATTCCTTTTCTGAAAGCTAAATTTGGCTGATGGCTTGGTGCAGGGAGAGAAAGTTAAGGCTAATGAGAGGGAGAGGACCACATAGAAAACTACGGCAATAATCCAAATAAGAAAGTATGATACACACAACTATAACAGGAGTATCGGGTGTGTGATTTTAAAACAAAAATAAGCTGAGGGGGACCTAGAATGCTAAGGAATTCTCTTTCTAGTAACTTGGACCAGAGGCGACTGTAGATGTGCTAAAAGGCAGAGGCTATTGGGAAAGCTGACAGAGAGAAAAGCCAAGAGCTATTTATTGCTCAGACTGTAGCATCAATGGAAATGGGCATGAACGACTGAAGGAGAATCTCAACCACTTCCTCACTTCTGAAAGCAAGTGTTGTAAGAAAGGGGGAAGAAATGGGGCGCCTGCGCAGCTCAGTTGTTAAGCATCTGCCTTTGGCTCAGGTCATGACCCCAGGGTCCTGGGATCGAGCCCCATATCGGGCTCCCTGCTCAGCGGGGAGCCTGCTTCTCCCTCTCCCAATGCCCCCTGCTTGTGTTCTCTCTCTCACCGTCTCTCTGTCAAATAAATAAATAAAATCTTTAAAAAAAGGGCTGAAACCTTGTGGTGGGACAGGGGGCAGAGATGAAGACAGGAGAAAAGGACAGGAGTGCCTGGGTTGTATCTGAGCAGACTTCATCAGCCCTACCATTATAAGATTAAAGGAACTAAAAGTAAACCACCCATAAAGACGGCAAACACCAAAGCCCACCATAAAGAGGGGCAACAGGGGGCTTTAAGACAATGCCCAGCCTGGAGGCTGAGGGTGGCATGAATTCTCTAGGCTTCTCCTTCCCTAAAATTTACAGGGTTGTGGGTAGGATTTTTGAAGAATATGTGAGGATGAAACCAGGTAAATAGGTAATGGATGTGCCACAAGATATTTATGGTTGCACATTTTTTAGAATGATGACAAATTTAAATGATTTTAAAACACTTACAAATTTATAACACTTTTATAACATTATATCGTAGGGTTTATTTCATAAACAGATGTAAAATATATGAAAACAATACCACCAGGGATAGGGGATAAATGGAATTTCACTATTGTGCTCACATTTTACTTGCAATTGTATAATACTTAATCTAAGCTAACTTGGTGGGTTAATGAGCACATCATCATCGTTAGGAAAGCTTAAAAAATAATATAAGATACAACTAGAAAGTCTATGAAGAAGATTGAATAATAAAACATATATGGTTAACTCCAAAGAAGTTAGGGAAAGGAGAAAGAAAATCAAAACCAAGTAGTATCACTATAGAACACATTGCAAATAGGTGAATCCAACCAAACTATATTAATAGTGACATTAAATGTAAATGGACTGAACATTCTAAGGAAAAGGCAGAGATTGTCAGACTGGATAAAAAGGCAAGACCCAACTACTTTGTGGTCTCAAGAGTCTGTACTTTATACAAAGCACAGCTAGGTTGAATGTAAAAGGATGGAACTGCATAATTAGCAAACACTAAGCATAAGAAATATGGTATGTTATCTTAATAGCAGACAAAGTTGACTTAAAGAGTATAAACAAGATAAGTAGGAACCTATCAGAATCATAAAATGGTTAATATATAAATCCTAAATGGCTGTGAATCTAATAATAGAACTCTAAGATACATTTAAAAAAACAAGGACAGATGAGATGGAAAAATAGACCAATGCACATTCATAGTTGGAAATAATACCCTGTTCAGTAATGAATAGAGAACCTAAAAAAATATTAATAGTGATATATAAAATAGAATATACAGTGATATATGGTGAAACAGAATTGAACATGTAATCATATAACTTGATTACAATATATTTATACAACATTAAGCCTAATAATTATAAAAATGCATGCTTTTTCAAGTGTACATCGTATGGACTAATATAGTGGACCATGAGTCAAAATATAGTCCAAAGGTATCTGGTCTGCCTAAATATGTCCATGAACTTCACATTAGTCCTCAATATAACTCTATCAGGTCAATCAAACTGAGCCAAAAGTGGCAAGTGTCCCAGACATCTTGGTAAAACATGTACAATCCTTAGGCTAAAAGATAAACTCTAGGAAGATTTAAGAGCTTACCAAATCACTGAATTTTTCTAGGGACCCAGTGGTATGGGGCACACTTGAACATCTCCTCCACAGTAAAGAGGACCTTTCATTGGCTTACAGAGTAGAGGCTAAATTCACAAGGAAGCAAAATGACCTGGCCAGTTGACCTTGGTTAGTTCCTTTCATTGGTCACGTCAGTGCTGCCCCACGGGTATGTGAAAGAAGTAGTCCCAATGGCAGGAATGGATGCAATACACAGGCCCAATAGCATGGGCTCCAAGGCTGTGTTAGCTATTGGGGCTGCCATGTGGCTAGTTGCCATTAATAGAAACTTACACTAACTTCCCAATATGGCACCATCCTTTAAGGAATGGTCACTTGATTACTTTGGAAAGGACAGTGATTCATCTTGATTGGAATCTACAACCAATTGGATAACCTAGATGAAATGGATAAATTGCTAGAAACACACAATCTTCTAAGACTGAATCACGAAGAAACAGCAAATCTGAATAGATCAATTTTTAGTAAGGAGATTGAATCTGTAACCAAAACCTCCCAACAAACAAAAGTCCAAGACCAGATGGTGTCACAGGTTAATTCCACCAAACATTCAAATAAGATGTAATACTGTGATACACCAAGGCTCTTACTTTTTCTGTGCCTTGGTTTCTTCATTAGTAAAATGGGTATAATGGTACCTACCCCATAGTATCTGTATGGAGTTAAATTAAATGGTAAGCACTGTATAGTTACTTACCCAGACTGCAGGCCAAGCAGGGCCCACTGACACTGCAAGGCTGTCAGGGAAGAGATGACTACCTAATCTCCTGCCACACCACCTGGGCACCTGCACACTAAGGTGATGGTGCAGCCTTGCCTCCCTCGCAGCTGCTCTGGTACATGGCCGTGCAGGCGAAAGCATGTGAGTCGACGAGGCTGGACACAAATGTCTCGGGGGCACCCGCAGCGCTGCACCAAGTCAGGCCGTGGGTAGAGAACTACGGGGTGTGGGGGTGGGTTTCCAGCGTGTAAGGTCCTGAGGCAGGCAATGCATGGCATGACTGCGGTAGGCTTGCATGGGCCAGGGTCCCCCACATTCCCAGCCGCTTAGAGCACAGAGCGTGCCCCTCTCCGCCTCCCCCAGGGACTGTCCTGTGCCTCACCTGGACGGCTCTGTGGAATTGCTTGTGGAGCCTGGCCCCCTACCTGTGGCAGGAGCACACACTGAACCCAGCAGCCCCAGGCAAGAGGCGGAAGGGGGCAGGCAGGCCCAACCAGGTGGTCCCTCATGCTGCTGCCCCCACTCCTCATGCCACCACTGCCACCCTTCATTCCATGGCTGCTCCTCGTGCAACCCCAAATTTATGTAACATTTGAAACTGTGCTTGACAAGTATTTTTGTCATGGTCCTTCTGCGTGTTTCCTAATTTCATGAATTCTTATTTTACTGATAGCTTTATATGAAAGCAATCTATAGGGAGTTACCACATAGCACAGCTTCAAGCATGTGAGACAGACATAAGTTTTCATGTGTATCATAAGGTGCAAAGACTGGTGACAGGGGTTCAACTCTTGGTTTTTAGTTGAGATGTGGTTTGCGACCCAGTCGTTTTCCACAGTGTCCCCGCCACATAGCATGTAGCCTAGCACCACACAGAGTTCAGGAAGAGCAAGCTTCATGATCTCTAGTGGCCACTTCGCAGTGGAGGCCCATTTGGGGCCTAGAAATACCTTCAGTCTGCCAGTCATTGTTGGTTCTAAAGAGGAACTGGAGCAGGGCAGGAAGGAAGGGAAGCTGGCTGCTTGCCAGACTCAAGAGGTGGGGAAATGAGGAGTCTTCCAAAATTTTCCTCGAGCTATTCAGCCCAGGCTTTCCAAACAGGAAAGATGGTCCTGCCACCAGCAGGTGGACAATCATATACATGCTTAACATCCACACATTCACCTATTTCTTCTCCACAACAAGGAGCGAGTGGGGTGTTAGAGGATATGAGAGCAAGAAAGAGAACAAGAATGAGAAATAGTCCATAGCTTTCCATCTACTGAGCTTCCCCAAGTGGGAATGTGAATCCATTGTTCCCTCGGCCACTTGGTGCCCACATGCCTCTCATGATATGAACATCTTTCTGAGCTATTCTGTTCAAACGTTCAGGGGTTTTTTGTATAGTAAGTCATCTAAACACAGTCACTTTACCAGGTTCTCAATTACTGAACCACTTTGTTGGACCTGTAAGAGACGGTATGTTGATCTCCACCATGACACTTTCCTAAGGGATTTTCAAAGGTTATTTGACACTTCATGATTTTCACCTCCGGCGCTGGGCTTAGTATCTAACCCTAGGTCTCTAATAACATGTGACATTGTTCTATTACTCGAGGACCTGTTCCTGATGAATTGAGAAAAAGCAACTTTTTCCCGGCCAGGAGTAGTTGTTGCCATTTTGAATAACAAGTAAATTTGCCAATTCAGTAACATGATAAAAGGCACATGTATGACGACATGGTTTGCAGTCGGGTGTGTTGCTCTGAACAAGTCGTACATAGCCAGGACTTCCCAATTGTGTCTTTCCCCAGTGAGTAGGTCTCGTAAAATTTCACTTCTATTTCATAAACTCTCTCCCTCTTTCAGTCTTCCAGGTATCCCTTATTCTAGTTCCTAGACTGTTTTCCTTTACCATAAACCCATGGTCTGGAATTTTTTGTCTATGCTGTTCCCTTAGAGTGGAGAGTCTTTCCTCCTATCTTTTACAATCACAGAAATCACATTCTTCCTTCAATAATAGCCTATCCTATAAATGTCTTTCTTAATCTAGCCACCATCTATACCTGCCTAGCTGTCTAATTAAAAGTCAGAATATAGTTAATGTATTGTTGTAAGAGATAACAGATATAGAAAGGCCTTTGAACTACGTGTAAAGTGCTCTAAAACTGTTGCATAATTTTTTTTCTATTTTGTATTTTAATTACTTATTTGTCTTCTTTCTTGTATTAGTTTCCTATTGCTTAGTCATCAAGCATTAGATGGCTCCAGCCAAAACGGTCATCTCACTGTAACCACATGAAAGATCTGAAACAAGAACCACCCAGCTGAATCCCATCAACTAGAACTATGAGAGATAATAAATTTTAAAACACTAAGTTTTCTGGGGTTTTTTTTTTTGTTGTTGTTGTTGTTAAGCAACAATAGAAAACCAGAACACAGCCAAAAGCATTTCAAATGATACGAAGATCTAGAAGCTATGAATAAATTTCTTTGCATACAGGTGTCTGCTAAAAAAAAAAAAAAGAGAGAGAGAGAGGCTGCTGCTAAAGTTTGAGACACAAACAGGAAGCAAGGGTGGCAAGAAATTGGAACCAGACACAATTTGGAGTCCTCTTCAGCATTATTTCAGAATCTGGGAGATTTAATAATAGCCCCCAGAAAAAGTCATTGAACCATTCATTATACTCACAACAAATAATGAGAAATTAACTAGAGGACAATCAATGAGTGAATTAATAGGACATAACAGAACTGGGACTTGGTAGTTTATGGTAGTTGTCATTAAAGCTGTCATTCCCTCTGCGACCCAACCTTGCATTGCTATCCCTCAAGGCCTGCAATCTGAGTCCTCTGAGGCACTGCTTCCCACAGCTCTCTCCTCAACGGCAGGCTTAGCCATAGCGACCCTGGATGCTGCCCTCAGAGCCTCAGCACTTAGTGTCCAGGGCCATGGCCATTGTCCAGCCATCCCTTATGAGACCACTGCATGCAAGTTGGGCATAGTGCTACCACTCAAGGAAATCCCCAGGCTGCATTATCTCCCTATTCTCTGAAGGTGACTTTCAATCTCTTCCGTCTCTCCACTTATATCTTATCCAACCATCAAACCCCTCTACCTCTAGAAAAATCCAGGCTAATCCACCTCAATGATCTAGAAACCCTTAAACTGGCCTGTTTTGTTTTTTAAAGATTCTATTTTTAAGTAATCTCTACACCGAATGTGGGGCTTGAACTTACAACCTCGAGATCAAGAGTTGTATGCTCTACTAACTGAGCCAGCCAGGCACCCCAACCCTTAAACTATTTATTCCACCCAGCAAACTGAAGGCAAGGTGGGGACAAGGGGCAGGGAAGGGGCTCAACCTCCACAAGCCCCCTCAAGGTTGGTCTCTCCTTCCTGGGATGGGTGATGGGAAGTGAAAGGAGATAGTCCATAAGAAGGAGAAAAACAGTTTTTCTTTTTCTCTTTCTAATAGTTCACCCTATTGCACATGTTATTTGAGAAAGCAGAATTTGGTATTCTAGTCCATGGGGGAAAAAATCATTGTGAATTCTTGCAATACATACAAATTGTTTCCTAACTAAAATGATGAAAGGATGTATCAGAGGAAAGAAATGAAGGTAAAAAGTTCACAGAAAAGATTTTCCTAATTTATAGCCTAGCCTTCTCTTGAAATGAACTGTATTTCAGTTCATATCAAGATAATTAATAGACCTGAAAAAGCAATATTCCTAAAAAAGGTGATACTTAAAACTGCCTATTGCATTAAAAAGCAAAATATACTACACAGCATAAAATTGTCCTGTGTGTCCCTGTCATAAATTTAATCGTTCCAAAATGGTAAAACCATCTTAAGGCTCAGCACTTCGGGTATTAAACACAATTAGCTAAACATGAAAGTAGGTTTTGGAATTGATAGATTCACATGCCAATTTGAAGTAGCAACTCTTAACAAAAACTGGCAGCAATTTTAAAAGGGTCATTTTCAGAGGTATCATCATTCAACCACAGTTTCTTGCAATAGAGAGAGAGCAAAATAATATGGAAGTTATAACTCCTTGTTGTCTCACAAAGGAAACACCCCTAGGGGAAGTCATTGTGGCTGGAATCAGAAGAGTTGGTGCTTGATCTGGCACCGCAAGTCACTGACCCAGACACTTCTTTCCTCATCCCTACTTTGGGGATAAAATCACTCACACTGCCTGCCTCCCAGGGGCTCAAATGGGAAGTATGTGAGAAATGTGTGCAATCCCTTTTCAAAACCCTATACAAATGCTAATTACCATTTTTATTATGTTGTTGAGGAGAGTCTTGTTGTAGTTGAGACATTGTCTAGAGAGGATAGAAGGGACTGTCCTCCAAGAATTCAGAGTGCTTAAGGTTACAATGTGTGTGTCTGTGTGTGTGTTGACCATGTCACAAAAGGACAATAAATGGAAAAGCAACGCTTTCATGAAGAATGACACAAATATTTGTTTGGGCACAATTTTTCCCCATGTTAGCTCAAGTCCCTTTAACTTCTTTAGTATTTTAATTTTTCACTATGAAAATCTTCAAACATAATGCAAGAGTAGGAATACATAATGAACTCCCATGTACCCATCAGGCAGGATCACAAAGATCAACACTCTGCTTACTAAGGACTGAGCTGTGTCTCCCCCAAATTCATATGTTGAAGCCCTAACCTCCAGTACCTCAGTGACTGTGTTTGGAGACAGGGCCTTCAAAGAGGTAGTTAAGTTAAATTAAGGTAATTAGATGAGCCCTAACCCAATCTTAAGGTGTCCTTTTAAGAAGAGATTAGGACACAGGAGAGACCCGGGATACCCTCACCCAGGGAAAAGCCACGTGAGGACATAGAGAACAGGTGTCGACCTGCAAACCAAAGAGAGAGGCCTCAGGAGAAACCAAACCTCCCAGCAATTTGATCTCAGATTTCTAGCCTCCACAACTGTGAGAAAATATATTTCTATTGTTTATTCTGTGGTACTTTGTTATGGTAGCCCTAGCAGAATACCCTGCTATTCTTGTTTCTTCAATCCCCCTCTATTATTCTACTTTTTTTTTTTTTTTGCTAGAGTTCCTGAGTAAATTTGTCACTAATTACAATATTGCTGTTTAGCTAATGGGCACCCTGTGCAATCCTGAAACAGTAGTTAAGGACATGTTCCAGGACACTAACTGTCATCCTGGGCCATAAGAACAGCCAGTGTCTATTACAGAAGGACCTGAGGTTGGTACCCAGAGAAGGAAGGAAGCACAGTCACTTGTGTTCATATAAGGGGACAAGGTCCAAAGTACCTCCCTCAGACCAGAGAGAGCACCACCATATTTTCCACTTTAAGTTCTGCCTCTTTATGTTATAAACCAATTTTTTTGCAAAATTTATTGCTGCAAATTTGGAGACACATTATAGTTAGGTCAGAGCATCCATGAGCTACTCTATGTGGAAATTATTAAAATATTAACCCAAAATAGAAGGTAGAGCCTTACATCCCAGTAAAAAATGAAATCTACTCAACAGTGAGAATCTACTCACCTTACAGGGCTGTCAGCAACAGGAATGCACTTATGTCTGCCCTGGATAGGAATATAACCTGGTAGCCATGCCACAGAGATAAAAGTCATCATCACAGCTATAGCATCAGGCCAAGTGGAAAGTTATGAACTGCAGGAGGGCTGGCACTTGCCAAACTCAACTAGACATATGTTCCCAGAGAATATGGGCCAGAAGCTGTTTCCACAAAGTCCTTTCAATTCTACATCTAAGGATATGGAAGGATTTAAGACTTGTGAATTGAGCAAAGTTGTGGGCTCTGTTCATCTATTTCTTTATCTCCAACTTGCACTTCTGACCAGTATGAAATAACAGAGATCAGATTTATCTTCTTGCATCAAACAACTAAAAAAAAAAAAAAAAACAAAACAAAACACATGAAACAAAGCCTTCCATTACATTACACATCAGGCAACAAAAAACAATGACCTTTGAGACATAGGAAATAAATGACATGGCCATATGAATACCCGACTTTATTGCCTAGAGAAAGTTTCCAGACTGTGATGGGAGCGGAAGCCCAAGCAGAGCCTAGCCGTCTCCCTGAGTTGAGAATATAGAATTGAGACTCTAAGGACTCCACATTGCTTAAGTTTACAAGACAGAACACTGGAAAGGTGATAGCTACATAGAGAGAGAACCCCAGAATCTGCAGAGGAACCCCCTTAAGTGTTTGGTTGATTACTAATGAGCACATGCATTTGAGGAAAGTACTTAAAGCCTGGCAAGGATCAGATGAGTGGCGTGGGGAGTGGCAGAGATATGCAAATGATTGGTGGGAAGAGTGTCCAGAGATCACACAGAATCAAGAACAGTGTCTACTCCCAACAAAGTAGAAAACCTCATAATTCATGGAGCATTTCTTAGAGAACTAAGTCTCTTGCCAAAAATAGTAGGGAGAATATAATCCTTGGCTAAATGCTCTAACAAAGCTCAAAGGCAAGGCACAAAAGATCAAAGTGTTCCTAAGTAACTGCACTGCAAAATATTGCAGAATATTGCGGAATATGTAAAGGAATACAAAGTGTATAGCACCCACTAAGATATAATATACAGTGTCTGGCATCCAATCAAAACCTGCCAGTCATGTAAAGAAGCAAAAACTACAACATATTAAGAAAATCAAAACTAATTCAGAAATTATATAGATGACAAATAGCAGATAAAGACAGTAAAACAGTATCATTTTATTATTTTATTATTGTAACTGTACCATAACTATTATTATAACTGTGTTCTATATACCCGGTAAATTAGAGGAAAGGTTAAACGTGTTAAGACATGGAAGATGTAAAGATGACTGAACGTGAACATTTAAGAGATGTCGGAGATGAAAAACACACTGATGGCATTAACATCAGGTTAGACACTGTAGGACAAAAATCAGTGAACTTGAAGACATAGCAATATAAACTATCCAAAATGAAATACCATGAGAAAAAAGACTGGAAAAAAAAATCAGCAGAGCATCCATGAACTGTGGGGCCACCTCAAGGAGCTAAATATATGGATAATTACTGTCCTAAAAGGGCAGAAAGAGACAGAAAATATTTTAAGATATAAAGGTCAAAATTTTTCCACATTTCATGAAAACTATAACCCCATAGATCAAGAAGCTCAACAAATTCAAGCAAAAGAAAGATGAAGAAGGGCACTTGGGTGGCTCAGTCTGTTAAGCATCCGAATCTTGATTTCAGCTCAGGTCATGATCTCAGGATTGTGAGATGGAGCATCGGGCTCCACGCTGGGCATGGAGTCTGCTTAAGATTCTCTCTCTCCCTCTGCCCCTCCCCCACCTTCCCTCTAAGGGAAAAAAAAAAAGACAGAAAGAAACATGAAGAAAATTATAACAAGACACATCATAAATTCTCAAAACCAGTGATAAAGAGAATTTCTTAAAAGCATACATATTTACAAAGAGGGGCGTCTGGGTGGCTCAGTCGTTAAGCGTCTACCTTCGGCTCAGGTCATGATCCCAGGGTCCTGGGATCGAGCCCCGCATCGGGCTCCCTGCTCAGCGGGACGCCTGTTTCTCCCTCTCCCACTCCCCCTGCTTGTGTTCCTGGTCTCGCTATCTCTCTGTCAAATAAATAAATAAAATCTTAAGAAAAAAAAAAAGCATACATATTTACAAAGATATGTAAGGAGAAACAAAGATAAGAGTCACAGTAGATTTCTTGCACGAAACAATGTAAGCTAGAAAACAGTAAAGGAACACTTTCAAAGTACTAAAAATAAAAAAAATTTAAAAAGGCAAGCTGGAATTCTTTACCCAGTGAAAATATTTTTTATGAAGGTAAATGACACCAATTCTATACAATTTCTTCCAGAAAATAATTCATATTATGAGGCAGCACTACGAAACTAGATGAAGATAGTACCAAAAAAGACAACTATAGGCCATTCTGCCCCATGAACATCTTCATAGATTGGGAGATTCAATAGCTGAGATGTCAGTGCTCCCCAAGTCGGTCTGTACATTTAATGTAATTCCAGCCAAAATCCCAGAAGTTTTTTCAGATGCAGGCAAACCAATTCTCAAATGCATGTTGGGAGACAAAGCCATTATCACAGCCAAAGTCATTTTGATAAGCAACAAAGTTGGAGGACTCACACTACCCAATTTTTAACATTGAAGATTTGGAGCAACTAGAATTCTCATATGTTCTTAATGAGACTGCAAAATAGGTGAGCCATTCTTGGAAACAGTTTGGCAGTTTCTTATAAAGTTAAACATACACTTTCCATATGATCCATCAGTCCCCCTTTTAAGTATTTAGCCTACAGCAAGAGTCCTATGTTCTTGTAAATAAAGTTTTACTGGAACACAGTCATTATTTCATGTATGTGAGGGCTTTTCTCATACTTCAGTGGGAGAATTGAGGAGCTGCCACAGAGATTAAATGTCCAGCAAGGCCTAAATTATCATCTGTCCTTTTATAGGAAAAGTTTGCTGATCCCTTCCTGGAGAAATAAACACAGATGCACCACAAAAACCTGCACACAAATGTTCATAGCAGATTTATAGTTGCAAAAAGAAACAAAAACCTGGAAACTCAAATGTCCATCAATGTGGATAAACTATGGTAAATCCATACAATAAAATTTTACTCTGCAATACAAAGGAATGCATGACTGATGCAGGCAACAACATAAGTGAATTTCAAAATAATTATGCTGAAAAAAGCCAGACTAAAAAAATATACATATATATGCTGAATGATTCCAATTATATAAAATTTCTGGAAAATGGCAAATCGATAATAAAGTATGAATGAGTTGTTGCTTGGAGATGGGGCATAGGGTAAGAAGGGGCAGGTGGGAAGGATCACAACTGGATAAGAAAAAATTTTAGAGATAATAGATATGATCATTTTCTTGATTGTGCTGGTGGTTTCATGGGTGGGTATCTATCTAGTCAAACACTTTAAATGTGTAGTATATTATATGTCAATTATATCTCAATAAAGCTATTAAAAACCCAGACCTGCCTGAGTACGATGCCCATACATTTAACCGCTACTCTAGTTTCCTTCTCAAGACAGGAAGGAGCTACACCACGCAAAGCCCCAACCACCAACACCAGGCTGTAAACAACCGGCAGTCCTTTAATCTCAAGGCTCTAATCTTGAGGGTGGAGCTAGTTAGGAAGACAAAGCTGTCTCTTCACAGCACTCCTCTGGCAGACATCAAAGCCAGAGCCTCAGGCCTCCCTGCGAATGGGCCTACAGTGTTTGCCCCCATCGGGCTTCAGCTGCCCCATCTGACCCTGACTGCCTCACCTAACCTAGGTGGAGCTTCTCAGAAGCAGAGAGAGGCCTGGGCACCTCTATTTCTGAAACTCCAAAAAGCCAGAGGAGTGTAGACTTACTTAAAATAAATAGTGTCTGTCAGAGTTTGGAGTCTTGGGAAGCAGGTACTAAGGTCAACACCTGTGAAAGGAAAGGGGAAGAGGCAGGACTGGGCAGGGGGATGATCAAATGTGACAGAGGCCCAGCAAAACTTTGGCCAACATGGAGGGGTGCTCTGGAGTCCGTGTCCCTTCTTCAGAGATGTCCTGCGTCAGGTCCAGCTGGTTGGTGATTTATACTCGTGTCTGGCTCACTCATTAGCTGCAGGCTGACCAGGAAAGGTGTGACAGTGGCCGGCACTCTCTGAAACCGAGGCTAACCCTGGATGAGCTAATGGCTCGATGCTGCTGTCCTGTCCACACACTGATCCTTGTAGAGTGAGCATGATTTAATATAGTTATATAAGATTCTTATTAAAAAAAATTTATAAAAAAATCAGGATGCAAAATATAATTCTCTTCTGCCGTTTTGCTAGGCAGGAAACACAAGACTTGGGAAAAGAAATCAGGTCCCGTAATTACAAACAGATCAACTTCACTAATTTATTTGTTTTTCACGTGCTGGCCAAGGTTTCAAAGCTTTGTCACATTGTGCAAGAGGATGCTGGGTGGCAGATTTTAGCTAAAAATTAAAGTAAAAAGTAAAGCCACCCACCTGACCTATTAGGAAGAAACTGTATATTGTATTCAGAAAGAGAAAGTAGGAAACTATACATTAATTATGGGTACGCTTGACCAGTTATGGGTGTAACACAGTAAGAAACTGGGAGAAGATAATGAGGCAGACAACAGGGGCTGAGAATCCTATTTATGGTGCTGTGAGCTTAAAAGGAGTGTCTGCAGAAGCAGCAGCAGGAGTGTGGGCTGCCAGCTCTGTGATTCACACTGGGAGAATTTCGGGGAACGGCTGTGGCAGTAGTAAGATCCTGCCAAACACCAAGAGCACAATGGTAGTATGCTACAGCAGCAAGACATGAAACAAGTGATTATGTGTTAGTATTTCTCAAAAGTGAACCGTCAGGAGTATGCTTTTATTAATCAAGTGATAATGTTTTGCCATTGAGTGATCCTGTTTATCGAGTGAGGTGAAATAATGAATCAGAATTCACAGAATGTTCGAAATTCTGGTCTATGAAAATAAAATGCATTGCTTTTTAATGATGAAGGAAACCTTCTGGAATGTCCACGGAAATTATGTCGGGAGACAAGTGTAAGTAGGAGTGGCAGTAAAATAAATGGTAAAATAGGCAAAACTGGGCTTCTCTCCTTCGTTGTCTCTTCCACAACCTCACACAGGGCCATGGGGCCCCAGCAGCTAATGGCCCCTCTTCCTCTGTTCGGCCTTGGGTCAGCTCCTGCACCCCAACCCCTTTCCGACACACCGGCTGTGTGGTTTTTATCCTCGACGACCTTAATGGAGAGCTCATGGCAGAGAGCCGCGACGTCCCTTTCCTCATCTCTCGTTAAGCAAATTAACCCTAATGTAGATTATCCTTCCAGACGCATATGGATTTTTAAAAAGGACCCCAAGATACCGTCTCCAGCATGTTTATGGGAGGAAATATTTTTAAGATTGTTTAGGAATCTGGGGTGCCTGGGTGGCTCAGTCGTTAAGCATCTGCCTTCGGCTCAGGTCATGATCCCAGGGTCCTGGGATCAAGCCCCACATCGGGCTCTCTGCTCAGCGGGGAGCCTGCTTCTTCCTCTCCCACTCCCCCTGCTTGTGTTCCCTCTCTTGCTGTGTTTCTCTCTATCAAATAAATAAATAAAATGTTTAAAAAAAAAGATTGTTTAGGAATCTGTCAGGGGTTCTTAAGTCACACAGTAGAGGCAGTGCCCTTCCACTTCGGAATCAGGCCAACCCAGGGTCTAACCTTTGCTGAGGCTCATATACACGTGAGGACCTTACTATCTACTGTCATCCTGAGGACAGGCTTTTTCCCATGACCTGTTTCCTTTATCCCTTTATTGTCCGATTCCATCTAAACACATGGAAGAGGCAACGGTGATATAATGGAAAGAACAAGAAGAGCTGGGTCTCAGTTCTGACTTTTGTACTCTCCAGCTGAGGCCTTGGGCAATTTTCTTAAACCTGTTTGGATGTGTAATTCATCTGTAAAAACAGTGAGAATATCTACTTCATAGGGCAGCTGTGGAGAACTGTTTGATATTTGGCACATGGTAGGCTCTCAAAGTTAGGGTTTGGTTTTGTTTTTTATAATTAACCTACAGTGTAATATTAGTTTCAGGTGTACAATAGTGATTCAACACTTTACATCACCCGGTGCTCATCACAACAGGGGCACTCCTTTTTCCCCATCACCTATTTCACCCATCCCCCCAAACTATCAGTTTGTTCTCTAGAACTAAGAGTCTGTTTCTTGGTTTTTCTCTTTTTTCTCCTTTGCTCATTTGTTTTGTTTCTTAAATTCACTTATGAGTGAAATCATATGGTATTTGTCTTTCTCTAACTTACTGCACTTAGCATTATACTCTCTAGCTCCAACCATGTTGTTGCAAATGGCAAGATTGCATTCTTTTTATGACTAATATTCCGTTACACCACATCTTTATATATATATTACACATACACACACACACTCCTTTATTCATCAGTCGCCTGAGACTGGGCTGCTTCCATATCTTGGCTATTGTAAATAATGCTGCAATAAACATAAGGGTGCATGCATCCCTTTGGATTAGTGGTTTTGTATTTTGGGGGAAAATACCTAGTAGTGTGATTATTGGACTGTAGGGTAGCTCTATTTTTAACTTTCTGAGGAACTTCCATACTGCTTTTCGCAGTGGCTGCACCAGTTTGCACTCCCACCAACAGTGCAGGAAGGGGTTCATTTTTTCCACATCCTCACTAACCCTTGATGTTTCTTGTGTTTATTTTAGCCATTCTGACTGTTATATGGTGATGTTGCATTGTAGTTTTGATTTGCATTTCCCGAATGATGAGTGATGTTGAACATCTTCTCATGTGTCTTAAAGTTAGTTTTTCTTCAAGTCAGAGAGTCATGAATAGATACTAAGATTGCTATGTGTTGTCCTTTGCATGCCAGCCTGTCAGGAGCAACCAAATCTTGCTATTTCCATAGAAAGAATACCCAAATATTGAGTACAAAGAAAAAGGGTCACTTGTTCCCACCCACTAAAGGCTACCTAAGGAAAAGTGTCAGATTTGGAGCCAGGAGATCTGGATGCAAAACCTGCCTTCACCTCATGCAAGCTGCATGATCTTGGACATTCAAGTGCCTTCCTACACATCTGGGTCTTCAAATACAAAAGGAGGCTAATACCCATGGCTCTCTCTATTCCAGAGGAACATAGTAAAGACCAAATATAAATGAAATGACTTTGTAACAAGAAAATTTACAATGTAACATCACAGCTCTAGAAATCCCTTTAGTAGCATAAAGGAAAGTTATTAACTGAACTTCAAGAGAGAACTAAGAAATACTAGTACAAGAATTAACAGCTGGATTTTTAGCTTTTCTAATTTCCTCCAGATATAAAAATCAACCTGGCTTCAGATACCACCATCATCTAAAATGTTGAACTTGTTCTTTTTAAAGAAGGCAAATAAGTTTTTCTTTAGTAGTATTATGAAAATATCAAATATTGAATTACTGAGCTTAGGACATACAGACATACAGCACCTTATAGCATAGAACACTTCTTAAACTAGCCAAAATACTTTTGGAGGAAGAAATCTAAACTTATACTATAGCCATACTACTCTAAGTTTGCCTCCAGGAGGAAATCCATACCAAAGTGATACAACCACTGTATGCACTTTTGTGACAGCACTGTCGTTCCAGTAAGTATGTCCCATGGTAGCCCCAAGAACAAATTCTTGGAGAAGGGTCAAAATGGGAGACTGCATGAGAAAGGTGCTTGTGAACCTGTGTGAAGCTTACCTGAGGCTCCCAGAAATAACTGAGTGAGGTTTTCAAAGTGGGACTATGGATCCTTTGTCAACTGAGAGGGCAAGAGGCAGAAAGATGTGGATTGTTTTACGTATAGTGACTTCCATTTGTATCCACAAGCTGAGGCAGCCTCGAGAAACCTCTTGACATCTATAGACATTCCAACGGACTAGAATACAAAGAAACTAAGTACCCCCACCAGGTATATTCAACCTTCAAAGTGCCCCCATCTTGCACATTTAACAGTTAGAAAGTCTTTTGAGGTTATTCAACAGAAAACTTCCAAAGTGAATAGGGCCAAATCCTTTCAATATACTTTCCCTGAGCTTATTTTAATTAGGAAGAAAATATCACTACCAACTCTGAATCCTGATATGGTAATTTTAAATACATTAATGGAAAAACCTGTACTGTCTGAACTAACACCATTATCTTAAGTTATTTCACTTGGTTTAGTCTCTTCTCTAACAAGGAGGCCATTATAGGCAAATGGGAACACATGTACAAATAAATAGGCTCAGCAAAAGCTGTAAAGTATAGTCCAAGCACAAAGATATAGGGATAGGAGGATGGAGAGAAATACCTTGGAACCATGATACACATGGATATATTAGGGTAGTTTCTTAACTGCAAGTGACTTGAAATTGATGAGAATGTCACAGGTACATAGATCAAGCAATCTATATTTGCTTGATTTCCAGATAACCAAATAAAAGAACATTTCTAAAAGAAATTGCATTCTTAAAATATTTTTTTTCTAAAAACTTTTAAAAGCAAAATTTTAAAGCATTGGACCCAGACACAATTGATATATATCTGAGCTTTACCAGACCATCAATAAGCTACTGGAACGCCGTCTGAAACATTGCTTCAGTTAGTTATCTAACCTTAGTTGCCAACTGTGAATTATGCCTTGTTGAGTTTGTCTGTACTACCAACCCTGTGGCAGACTCTGTGCTTCCAATTGGACCAAGCAATTCCACCTTCTCTGCCTCCATTACCTTCCAGCAAACACTTGTGTGTACGAAGCAGCTCTTCTTCCTGGGGATAGTAACAGATTTCTTCCCACTTACCAACACCTGTGAGTCTTTTTTTTTTTTTTTATCTTCTAGGGAGCAAGGGAGATCATGTCTCCATGTGGTCCATTCTTTGCAGAAGGAAACTCCTGCAACTGTCAAGCTCAAATCCTTGGGGTGGTTCTCTTTGCCTGGTCAAAACCTTTGCCCGTTTCCTTTGTGTATTATTTCTTTTTTGCTTAAAACCCTTGTCATTAGCTGACAAGTAAACTGGTATTCCCGTACGCCTTTCTAGTTACTCTGGCAGGAGACAAGCTGACTTCACACTATGGGTGGTCAACTCCTCCAACTGGAGCCCACAGCTTTTTCCTGATGCACCCAAAGCCTGTAGGCATTATGCCTACAAAAAGAACAAATATCCGATAAACTCCTATTGAACCAATTTGCACAAACAGGAAGACAAGGCTTATACTCTTACACATAAACGACTAATTGTCTTGAGAGAAAAAAGGATTTCCGTAACTTCTGTTTCTCACTTAGAATCCCACAGAAGTTCTCCTAGAAACCTTCCTCAGGACCTGCCTGTGTTTTGTCAGGGCTCCCAGAAAAGCTGCCTCCCAGCTGCCTGTCCTCACCTGCCTCTACCGTTCTGTGCCAATATTCTCACAAGATACATGGGGGCGCGCTTTTCTCACTGAGAAATGACTAGTGTCTCCAGGTGTCAATTGCAGAGTGTAACGATTGAATAGTGTCCCCCAATATTCATGTCCACCTATAACCTCAGAATGTGAGCTTATTTGGGAAATAGGGTCTTCACAGATGTAATTATTAAGGACAAGGAGATGAAATCATCTCAGATTTAGGGTGAGCCCTAAATGCGGGGACTGTTGTCTTTATAAGAGAAATACAAAAATTTGGAACAGAGACAGAGGAGGCACAAAGAAAGAGGCCACATAAAGACCGAGGCAAAGTGATGCAGCTACAAGCCAAGGAATGCCAGAGATTGCCAGAAGCCTTGATTTCCAACCCCAGCCTCCAGAACTGCAAGAGAATAAATTTCTGTTTTAAGCCACCCAATTTGTATTTTATTACAGCAGCCTTGGGAAACTTATATAGGAAAGACAGTCAGCCTTAACAGGCCCAAACCTGCCCTTCACATTCTGCCACCTTTATGAAATAAAACGTTTCTTTATCGAATAAAATGCTAATGATCTCTAAGGTGATTAAGCTAATCAGTCTTGGTCACACACTGAAATCATGTAGAAATCTTCTTACAACTGGGTCCTATGCTAGACTAGCCTCCGGGGGTTGGAGAGGCATTGGTTTTTTTTTTTTTTTTTTTAAGGCTCTCCTTTGTACACCTTTCATATTTGTTTCCTTTTCACAAACTGTGGAATAGAATCTTTTAATAGATTATATCTAATAATGTCTCCAATAATTTGCTTCCCTCATGTCACATCATAGAAAATCTGATAAAATAATAGGGATCCACAGAAAAAGTCATACCCCGGTGACCCTTGCCAGGATCCCTTATAGCACGGGCACTCCGTGTTTGAAAAGATACCACTGATGATGGCTTTCATCTCCAACACAAATTTCACAGTCAAGGTGGCTGAAAATAAACCCTTCCATTTCACAGCTTACATATGCAGAGTAGCTCTTCGTTACACTACGGTGTCTATTTTGTTGTTGTGTGTGTGAGCATATGTGTGTAGGTTTGTGTATGTGTGTACATTCCATTTAGCAATGCCTAATTTGTTATTTTCTTTCTTCCTTCCTTTTGTGTCTCTTCTGCCTCACTATACAAAAACCTCCCATTACATATGCTCCCTTAGTGAAGAGACATTGATTGACTTCCCATCTCAAGTATATGCAACAGTCATCTCAGTAGTCATAATGCATCACAATGCTTCAAAAAATAAATATTAATAAAGAAGTTGGCTTTCAATCTCAAATATAGAGCAAATCTTCCTAAAGAAAAAAAGCTAGAGGTGTTCTTGGTGATAGAGTTGCCTGTTGCCATGGAAATGAATACAAAAATTCTATGACATTTTCTGGGACCACCTGAGCTAAGTGGAAAGCATGCCTTTTAGACACCAACCTCATTTTCATATATTTACCTGGTAACACTCTGGGTAAGGGAAAACTCAAGATGAAAAGAATATACGGGGGGGCGCCTGGGTGGCTCAGTCGTTAAGCGTCTGCCTTCGGCTCAGGTCATGATCCCGGGGTCCTGGGATCGAGCCCCGCATCGGGCTCCTGGCTCAGCGAGGAGCCTGCTTCTCCCTCTCCCTCTGCCTCTCTCCCTGCTCATGCTTTCTCTCTCTGTCTCTCTGTATCTCTGTCTCAAATGAATAAATAAAATCTTTAAAAAAAAAAAAAGAAAAGAATATACGGGTACTCCATTATGTAGCTCTGACATTCTAAGATCTCTATCTGAAAACTTATTTTTAGCTGGTACACAAACTGCAGAAAAGCAAAATGGGAGAAAATAACAATCACCTAAATTTTAATACCATTAAATCGAAGTATAATGCAGCAGAAAACAGAACTCTCACTTAAGATGCCAGGAGACTTCTCATTTGCACGTTGTTAACTCTGCCCCAAGAGAAGTAGCACTGAACTTGGGGTTCACATGATTACAGGACCTGTAGGTACCAGAGTAGGAACACCACTGCCTATCTGCATGCACATTTTGTCCTCATTTGGGTTTCAAATAAGCTCCCAAGCACTTAGCTGACTGGTTCTGCTGCAGTAGAAACCGAAGCCATTAGGACTCACTTTGTCTCTATTCTTTACCAAGGAGCCATGTTCCTAAGTCAAGATGAAAGCTGGCCCATGGTGGCTGTGCAAGAGATAATCATCAAGCGATAGCTTTGTTTGTAGGATTGGGTTATCATTGGCCAACTCCCCCCACCCCACCACCAGCCTGCACCTCTTAGGAAAGTTCATCCCTTCCAGATACTATGTAGAAACAACCCAAACTCCCAATCTTCAACAATTTTGACCTATGAAAATGACAAGTTCTCTACAACCTAATGCATTATTATTCTACAAGGCTCTACTTAGAACACAGATATTAAATACTTTGATATAAAAAATACTACATGGTTGAATTTATTTAAACATGTATGGATAGAGGGGCTCCTGGGTGGCTCAGCTAAGCATCTGACTGGCTCGGGTCATGATCTCAGGGTCCTGGGATGGAGCCCTGCACCAGGCTCCCCACTCAGCGGGGAGTCTGCTTGTCCCTCTGCCCTTCTCCCATGCTCTCTCTCATGCTCACTCTCTGTCTCTCTCAAATAAATAAGATCTTTAAATAAATAAGTAAATAAGTAAGTATAGATGGAACTTCATCACCTAGCTATGCTGAATCTAATCTGGCTAAAAGAATTTATTTCTTAGACATTCCTATATTTCCCAAAGTACTGAGCATTTACTATGTGGTAGTAATGTGCTAAATATCATGCTTTTGTTCTCATTTAAAACAATAACTCTATTAGGTAGATACATTATCACCCCCATTTTACAGATCAATTTGAAGCTAAAGCAGGTGAAGTATCTTGCCTTCAGTCTTACAGACCAAAAAAGGTAGAGCCATGAATTGGACCTTGGGCAGTCAGACTCCAGAGCTCAACAGACAAGGATCCTATGGCATGTTAGAGTGAAAAAGGCATGTAATCTAGTGCTTTTCCAATTTTTTTTTTTCTTTTTACAGCAGTAGGAAGTCTCTTACCAAGTGAAATTTTCTGTGGAAGTCCTACTGATAAAGCAGTTGGAGCAGAGCTGCTTTGGTCGAACTAAGAGAGAGCCCGGGACTTCCTGACACTTCTGACCCCACCAGGCATTTCTGCCTTGTTTAATTGTAGGCCACCGATGTACTCATGCTTCAAGGAGCCATCCAGCAGCATATTTTGACCAGGTCCAAGTCTTGCCCTTTCCAGTAAACCTGTGTTATGGGAGAAGCCTGCCACGGGAATATGTACCCTCCTGTCAAGCCTTACATTTTGTTCTCCCTGATCCAAATTTTAAGACCCAATCCCACATGAGTTCTCCCGGTTTCACCAGTGTATGTTGGCCATTTTTTTTTTTCAGTGAGTAAACTATGTTCTCCCAGAGAACTCACTTCCCCTCTTGGCCTACAAAGAGACCTTCCTCTACTTACTGGGCTAGAGGAACGAGACCAGGCAAGGGTGGCTCTGAGGTGGGTGACAAGTGTCTGTTTTCAAGGCATCGTCCTCAGGTCCGGTCTTTGAATAGACTCCTGAGAAGGGAAGACTCCTTTCCTCCACCCTGTAGCAAGGGGAAGAAGCTACTGCTGCTGGCCCAGCGTTCAGAAGGATCTGGAGTTTCAACCTCTTTTGAACTCATGCATCCAAATGTTCCCACGCCAAGTGGTCCTTATCAGGGCCCTCATCTTTGCATAGGAAACCTGTCACACCTGCACACTCAGTCTCTCGTTAGCTCTTCCGTATAGGCATGATTTTCCACTCAATCTTCTCTGTGGCCTCGTGAGAAGAGAATCTCTTTAAGTGCTGCCGTGAAGAACTTTGGGCTTTGATGGTTCCCTCTGAGCTGACAGTGGCTGAACTGAGCCTGTTGTTTTTGTTCTTGAAGCCTTCCACAGCCAGTACCATAATCCACGGAATTACCAATAGCCCACACCATCCAGGTGCTAACTCTTATATGAACAACCACTTCACCTCCCACCTCTACCCCATCCTAATCTACAGCAGGTAACTCTTTGGCTGTGATCCTTCAGCATGCCACAGGTTATCGTGAGGAATCATCCACTTACCACCAGCAATAGGTACTTGTTCCTATTTGACTAGTAGTGATTGTTCTAGAATCACTTCCTAAAGGTTCACTTTGTAGAGCTAATCCTGATATCAACTAGCTTATTTTGGGTTCTCTGCAAATCAGTGCCTGAGACAGGACTTGTGTGTAGGTAGTTTATTTAGAGATGATTCCAGGAAAGAGAAGTGAACCACCAGGAAGAAAAAGTTCTTTGAATATATTTTTATTGTTGCTTTATCAAACTGTATATGACCTTATTTACTTTATCTCTGCTTTCCCTATTTGACTGTAAAGTCTTTGAGGATACCTTTACCCATAATATTTACTTCTTTTTATTCATTTTTTTTATTTATTTGTCAGGGAGGAGAGCAGAGGAAGAAGCAGGCTTCCCGCTGAGCAGGGAGCCCGATGTGGGGCTCGATCTCAGGACCCCAGGATCATGAACTGAGCTGAAGGCAGACACTTAACTGAGCCACCCAGGTGTCCCTATTTACTTCTTTTAAATCAGGATGTGCCTTTTAATTGATGTTATACTATTATCAAGTTCACAGGATTTTTATTTCTAAATGGTACATAAAATAATGGTGCATCTTATAATTTATGGTGCCTTAGGTCAGTGAAATGCAGTGCCAAGTAGTATAATATAGGTGTTCAAATAATACATTACATGTAAAAAAAAAAAAGAAGATAGTAGAAAGGGAAAAATGAAGGGGGGAAATCGGAGGGAGAGACGAACCATGAGAGACTATGGACTCTGAGAAACAAACTGAGGGTTCTAGAGGGGAGGGGGGTGAGGGGATGGGTTAGCCTGGCGATGGGTATTAAAGAGGGCACATATTGAATGGACCACTGGGTGTTATATGCAAACAATGAATCATGGAACACTACATCAAAAACTAATGATGTTGGGATACAGCAAAGGCAGTCCTAAGAGGAAAGTATATAGCAATACAAGCCTTTCTCAAGAAACAAGAAAGGTCTCAAGTACACAACCTAACCCTACACCTAAAGGAGCTGGAGAAAGAACAGCAAATAAAGCCTAAACCCAGCAGGAGAAGAGAAATAATAAAGATCGGAGCAGAAATCAATGAAATAGAAACCAAAAGAACAGTAGAACAGATCAACGAAACTAGGAGCTGGTTCTTTGAAAGAATTAACAAGATTGATAAGCCCCTGGCCAGACTTATCAAAAAGAAAAGAGAAATGACCCAAATCAACAAAATCATGAATGAAAGAGGAGAAATCACAACCAACACCAAAGAAATACAAACAATTATAAGAACATATTATGAGCAACTCTATGCCAGCAAATTAGATAACCTGGAAGTAATGGATGCATTCCTAGAGATGTATCAACTACCAAAACTGAACCAGGAAGAAATAGAAAACCTGAACAGACCTATAACCACTAAGGAAATAGAAGCAGTCATCAAAAATCTCCCAACAAACAAAAACCCAGGGCCAGATGGCTTCCCAGGGGAATTCTACCAAACATTTAAAGAAGAATTAATACCTATCCTTCTGAAACTGTTCCAAAAAATAGAAATGGAAGGAAAACTTCCAAATTCATTTTATGAGGCCAGCATTACCTTGATCCCAAAACCAGACAAAGACCCCATCAAAAAGGAGAATTACAGACCAATATCCCTGATGAACATGGATGCAAAAATTCTCACCAAAATACTAGCCAATAGGATCCAACAGTACATTAAAAGGATTATTCACCATGACCAAGTCGGATTTATCCCTGGGCTGCAAGGTTGGTTCAACATCCGCAAATCAATCAACGTGATACAATACATTAACAAAAGAAAGAACAAGAATCATATGATCCTCTCAGTAGATGCAGAAAAAGCATTTGACAAAGTACAGCATCCTTTCTTGATCAAAACTCTTCAGAGTATAGGCATAGAGGGTACATACCTCAATATCATAAAAGCCATCTATGAAAAACCTACAGCGAATATCATTCTCAATGGGGAAAAACTGAGAGCTTTCCCCCTAAGATCAGGAACGCGGCAGGGATGTCCACTATCACCACTGCTATTCAACATAGTATTGGAAGTCCTAGCCACAGCAATCAGACAACAAAAAGAAATCAAAGGCATCCAAATTGGCAAAGAAGAAGTCAAACTCTCACTCTTTGCAGATGATATGATACTTTATGTGGAAAATCCCAAAGACTCCACCCCAAAACTGCTAGAACTCATACAGGAATTCAGTAAAGTGGCAGGATATAAAATCAATGCACAGAAGTCAGTGGCATTCCTATACACCAACAACAAGTCAGAAGAAAGAGAAATTAAGGAGTCGATCCCATTTACAATTGCACCCAAAACCATAAGATACCTAGGAATAAATCTAACCAAAGAGGCAAACAGTATGGAGGTACTCAGAAAACTATAAAATACTCATGAAAGAAATTGAGGAAGACACAAAGAAATGGAAAAACGTTCCATGCTCATGGATTGGAAGAACAAATATTGTGAAGATGTCAATCCTACCTAGAGCAATCTACACATTCAATGCAATCCCCATCAAAATACCATCCACTTTCTTCAAAGAAATGGAACAAATAATCCTAAAATTTGTATGGAACCAGAAAAGACCCCGCATAGCCAGAGGAATGTTGAAAAAGAAAAGCAAAGCTGGCGGCATCACAATTCCAGACTTCCAGCTCTACTACAAAGCTGTCATCATCAAGACAGTATGGTACTGGCACAAAAACAGACACATAGATCAATGGAACAGAATAGAGAGCCCAGAAATGGACCCTCAACTCTATGGTCAACTCATCTTTGACAAAGCAGGAAAGAATGTCCAATGGAAAAAAGACAGTCTCTTCAACAAATGGTGTTGGGAAAATTGGACAGCCACATGCAGAAGAATGAAACTGGACCATTTCCTTACACCACACACAAAAATAGACTCCAAATGGTTGAAAGACCTCAATGTGAGACAGGAGTCCATCAAAATCCTAAAGGAGAACACAGGCAGCAACCTCTTCGACCTCAGCCGCAGCAACTTCTTCCTAGAAACATCGCCAAAGGCAAGGGAAGCAAGGGCAAAAATGAACTATTGGGACTTCATCAAGATAAAAAGCTTTTGCAAAGCAAAGGAAACAGTCAACAAAACCAAAAGACAACTGACAGAATGGGAGAAGATATTTGCAAATGACATATCAGATAAAGGGCTAGTATCCAAAATCTATAAAGAACTCATCAAACTCAACACCAAAAGAACAAAGAATCCAATCAAGAAATGGGCAGAAGACATGAACAGACATTTTTCCAAAGAAGACATCCAAACGGCCAACAGACACATGAAAAAGTGTTCAATATCGCTCGGCATCAGGGAAATCCAAATCAAAACCTCAATGAGATACCACCTCACACCAGTCAGAATGGGTAAAATTAACAAGTCAGGAAACGACAGATGTTGGTGAGGATGCAGAGAAAGGGGAACCCACCTACTGTTGGTGGGAATGCAAGCTGGTGCAGCCACTCTGGAAAACAGTATGGAGGTTCCTCAAAAAGTTGAAAATAGAGCTACCATATGATCCAGCAATTGCACTCCTGGGTATTTACCCCAAAGATACAAAAGTAGGGACCCGAAAGGGTATGTGCACCCCGATGTTTATAGCAGCAATGTCCACAATAGCCAAACTGTGGAAAGAGCCAAGATGTCCATCAACAGATGAATGGATAAAGAAGATGTGGTATATATATACAATGGAATATTATGCAGCCATCAAAAGGAATGAGATCTTGCCATTTGCAACGACATGGATGGAACTGGAGGGTATTATGCTGAGCGAAATAAGTCAAACAGAGAAAGACATGTATCATATGACCTCACTGATATGAGGAATTCTTAATCTCAGGAAACAAACTGAGGGTTGCTGGAGTGGGGGGTGGGGTGGGAGGGATGGGGTGACTGGGTGATGGACACTGGGGAGGGTATGTGTTCTGGTAAGCGCTGTGAATTGTGCAAGACTGTTGAATCTCAGATCTGTACCTCTGAAACAAATAATGCAATAGATGTTAAGAAAGAAAAAAAGAAGAAGAAGAATGTAGCAGGAAGGGAAGAATGAAGGGGGGGAAATCGGAGGGGGAGAAGAACCATGAGAGACAATGGACTCTGAAAAACAAACTGAGGGTTCTAGAGGGGAGGGGGTTGGGAGGATGGGTTAGCCTGGTGATGGGTATTGAGGAGGGCACGTTCTGCATGGAGCACTGGGTGTTATGCACAAACCATGAATCATGGAACACTATATCTAAAACTAATGATGTAATGTATGGGGATTAACATAACAATAAAAAAATTTAAATAAAAAAAACTAATGATGTAATGTACGGTGATTAACATAATAAAATAAAATTTAAAATAATAATAATAATAATATAGGTGTTCAATAATGTGCTCAATAAACATACCTAATACATAATAAATGTTCAAAACAGTATGGAATTAAGACTTTTGTTTGGTTCAGAGCTGTGAGTATTTTTCTACAAATGAATTACCTTCCTCCGCTTTATATAAGATTTCTTATTCATTCTGTCACACTTTTTGCCCAAGTTATCTGGAAGCACAGAGCTCTTACAGCCAATTAAAGTAAATTAGCTTGCTAACATTCAGCATTATTCCAATGTACTAAGTCTGAAAACAAGAGAAAGGAGATTATATTGATTAAATAAACGTGAAAAACACCAGCTACTCTTATTATAGGAGGGACAGCCTATTGTATTGAACTCGGGTCATAAGAGATTAGCCCTCTTTTCGCAGAGATAGGCTATATAGAAACAGCAAATGTGTTTGAGAAGGGGTTCAGTTTTAAAAAGCAAAATTATTGGGCCTGAAGAAAGATCTCGGGGAAGATAAAAGAATTCCAGCATGAATCCTTTAGAAGCATTCAAAGATTTTCCTGAAGCTAAGTACACATAATCTTTCCTGTGCAATTTCTGTTAATTAATTTATGATGTTGTGCCAGTTGCTTTATAACATTTATGAAACAGGTATTTATAAGGTGCTTCCTATGTGCCAGACACTGTGCTAGAAGCCAGGCAGATAGTGGTGAATAACGCAGGTAAGGTCCCTGTTCTATAGTGTGTATATTTCCTTGGAGAAGACTGTTAATAACAAAGAAATCAGCAAATAAGCACAATGTTCAAAAAATATAAACAGTTGGGCGCCTGGGTGGCTCAGTCAGTTAAGCGTCTGACTGCTGATTTCGGCTCAGGTCATGATGTCAGGGTCATGAGATCGAGCCCCAAGTCAGGCTGCACGCTGGGTATGGAACCTGCTTAAGATTTTCTCCCTCCCTCTCCCTCTGCCTCTCTCCACCACACACACACTCTATCCCCCACCCTCTCTCAAAAAAAAAAAATATGTATATATTTTAGAGATATATATACATAAAGAGAGAGAGACAGAGAATGATGGGCCAGAGAATATTTGGAGACGCTAATTCAGATTGTGTGGTCAGGGAAAGTCTTTCTGAAAAGATGACATTTGAGACTAGAATGACATAAAAAAAACACCAGCCACTGGAAGAAGAAAGATCCAGTGTAATAAGCTTGGTGGATTGGAGATAGAAATATAGTTGCAGAGGGGCAGAGGGAAGACAAGGCAGGGTCTAAGCTCAGGTGACTAGAACAAATACATATAGTGGGCGGCTTAAACAATAGACAATTATTTCTCCCAGTTCTGGAGGCTGGCAAGTCCAAGATCAAGGTGCCAGCCAATTTGATTCCTGGTGAAAGCCCTCTTCCTAGTCTGCAGGGGTCTTCCTGTTGTGTCCTCACATAGTGGAAAAGAGTGAGCCCTAGTCTATTTCTCTTATAAAAACACAATCCCATCATGGGGACTCTACCCTTATGATCTCATCTAAAACTAAGCACCTCCCAAGGACCCACCTCCTAATACCATCGCATTGGGCATTAAGGTTTCAACACATGAATTTTGAGGGGACACAAACACGCAGTCCATAACAGGCAGCGGGTAGGCAGGGGTCAGACCTTACAGATCATGAGGATAACGGCTGTGGATTTGGATTCTAAGTGCAATCAGAATCTGTTTGAGGGTTTTAAATAGACACATGGCACCCGATGTGATGAGCACTAGGTGTTATATGCACCTGACGAATTACTGAACACTACATCTGAAACTAATGGTGTACTATATGTTGGCTAATCGAATCTAAATTAAAAAAATAAATAAATATTCCCCTCTTAAAAAATAAATAAAATAAACACATGGTACAGTTATATCATTATATATTTAATATCTGCATATTATATCTGCATATCATATATATGTATACACAGTCATACACACACTTACATACACACATACACACAGGCATACACATAACATGTATTTTATTTTTCGTTCATCTGACTACTGTGGAGAAAAATAGACTAAAGTGTCTAGTTGGGGGCTATTTCAATAATCCTGGCAAGACAATGGTGGATGGTAGGCAAGAGAGGTAAACGGAAGCAGGGAAATTCCAGATCTATTTGGGTGGAGCTGCTAAGAGGAGGTGGTTATAGACAGGATAGAAGAGTGTGAGAGAAAGAACAGAATGGAGATGGCCCTCTGGAATTTGGGGTGACGTGCTGGGGAGGTGGCAGTGCTGTTCAGTACTAGCCAAAAGACTGAGAGAAGAACAGATGGTAAGGGGGATGGGGGTTGAGAAGTCAAAACTTTCTTACATGATAATTTGACTTGACAGGTCTCCTAGTTAAAATGGCAGAAAATAACTGCAGGCATGTTTATAACTATAGAAGGAAATAAAGCATTATTTTATAAATTACAACAGAGATGTATTGCCATTTTATAATTCCTTGCACATACCTTGAGGAAAGAACATAATCTATTTGTCACTGACTGAAAAACGAGCTCATGATCCATAAAGCTTTAATCTATCTGTGGAATAGATTTTTCATGATTCTTTAGAAACTTTTCAAGAACAAAAGAACTAATGAACAATATTTTCTTACTTGGAAATGTATTTTAAATCGCAGAAGTGTCAAAATGTTCTCCATTAAAAAATTAGGGTAAAATCTGACACTGTTAACAAATGAACAAACATAGAAACTAATTTAAAAAGCATATTCTTTTACAATTTGATTTTTAAATAGTAGACTTATAATTCCTTAAATTGTCATGTTGAATTCCTCCTTGTGACTAAACTGAATTGCTAGAAAATAGAAATTAATTGATAGTAAAGAAATCCATTGTGATATTTCAACCAAATATAAAAAAGGGAAAGAAAATCCTCCAAATCTGGGGACTGCGAAAATACACAGCTTCAATGTGTGAAAGCCCTTTGTTTTCACAATGGAGGGTGGTCTGCTGTCTGGCCCACGGAACAGGTTCCAAAACATGGCTTCTCTGAAAAATAGAATTAACCAGTTAGAAATATGAATGGTGAAATAGTTAAAATCAAATGAAAATAGTACAAGGGGAAAAGTGGATGTGATTTGGTGGAAGAGCAAACCCAGAGTATTAGATAATTTATCTTTATGTGATACCTGAGTGAGATTTGAAAACATTTTCCAAAAACCTTAGTACTTCTCTTGCCTGAGAGGCTAATTGAAACTTAGAGCACAGAAGGGAATCAATGAACAGATCATGGAAACACAGGAAAATATCCAGGGTGTGGTGGGAAAGCGTAAGACTGCCACAGAAAGAGATCTCTCCCCTGTGTCCCACTATTGCTCTGCCAAAAGGAATAAAGGTCCTCACAGGTCCTATACACTGCAACCTGACCCAAATATGATGACAAGAAGGCTAGAATATTGCAAATCCAATGTATTATTCAGGCCTTCTCACCAAAGGCATCCCCACCATTGCATCCTTGGAGCTTCCCTCGCTTTAAGCTGACATTGACTATGAACTAAACATATTTTGGATGAGTTACTATTCCAGTTTCTTTCATCCTATTGACAAGGTATTGCTAAATAGCTGTAGAGGAATGAAAAGTCACCATATAGAGAGCCAGTAAGTATAACTTCTCACCAAAGTGTTAGGATTTCTACACTCTCCTGGCAGTACTGGGTTTTATAAAGGAAAATCAGAACACATGGTGTCCTGGATATGGATACACTGATGAAGGACACTGTACAGAAATCTAAAATCTGGCCTCTCCAGCTTCCAAGATCCAATTATTTATACTACATGTGCTGACTAGCAGCTGCTACATCGAAATAAAACAGATAAGGGAACTTTAAGATTATAGGGTATTAATATTAGCTACTGAGCAAAATTTCTAACCATTGAACAGTTACAATGCCCTTGAGATTTTATTTGAACAGCATTCTTTTCCATTCAGCTGTCTCACATTGCTTTCCTTAGAGATAAGAAGGGCTGTACAATATTCTTATAAAAACTACACTTACTCTTTCCTGTGTCAATGGTTTATTTTACCCAACAAGTAATTATGAATTCCTTGTTGACAATGCTGAAATCTGTGGCTGCATAAATAAAAGACAGATAAAAAGGACTATTAAGCATTGTGCCAGGAGCTGTTAGTATGTTTGTTTTAGCAACCCTAACATCTAAACATTTATGCATTATATTTTGTAAAGAGACTGTATGGAAATGATGACAATAGTTCTATGGCATAATGGCATATCTGTAAATAGACAAATTCAGACACAAACTTTAATATGGCAGCATCAAATCTACCAATTTCCAAACAAAATAAATATATAAAATATATATTCATATTATATATTCACATATATATTCCAACATATCCAAATATATATTCCAATTAGGGCCTGGGGAAATTAAAAGAATTTAGAAAGGCTTTAGAGTCTAGAAGTCCAATTATGCCTCATGCCACCAGGATGCCAATAACATGTTCACCCTGATGAAAACATGTGAAAAAATAAATCCCCACCATTGCATCCTTGGAGCTTCCCTCGCTTTAAGCTGAAATTGACTATGAACTAAACATATTTTGGATGAGTTACTATTCCAGTTTCTTTTATCCTATTGACAAGGTATTGCTAAATAGCTGTAGAGGAATGAAAAGTCACCATATCGAGAGCCAGTAAGTATAACTTCTATGGTCCCCTAGACAAAGAAATACATCTTGGTTTCCCCAAATGCCAAATGAGGATTATAAAACCTATCACAAAACATAACACTGTTGCAAAACAAAACACTGTACCATTTAGGAGTGAAATCAATAAACCATGTGAAACCATTCACTTTTATTACCATGAAGTTGCCTTCTTATTAGGAATTGGAACAGTTGAGATTTTACTAAGTCTCAAGTCCTTACCCCTAAGGTAACCAGATCACTAAATAAGTAACATTAGATCCTGCAGCTTAAGATAAAAAATTTAGTTCTTCCCTTAAATTTTAAGTAAGCATTTTAATAACATCCAAGCTAAAAGTCAAGAATTCTAGTAAGAATAAACTCATGCCATTTCTTAAGAAAAAAAAAGTTTGAATAAAATATTACAAGAGTACTCAGAAAAGAAAAGCAAATCAATATGAATGTATAAAGTAACATAAAAGACTATAATACAAAATGCTTAAATATAAAGGGACATGACCATAACACAAAAGTCATGGAAGGTCATACTTACAAATTTTTAAGAACATTTGAGAGAGCATCAGGGCACCTGGGTGGCTCAGTCAGTTGAGCGACCAACTCTTGATTTTAGCTCGGGGCATGGTCTCAAGGTCGTGGGATCGAACCCTGCATCAGGCTCCCCACTCAGTAGGGGTCCGCTTGAGTTTCTTTCCCCTGCCCCTCCCCCCACCCACACGTGTTTTCTCTCTCTCTCACTGTCTCTCTCCCCCTAAATAAGGAAGTAAATCTTTAAAAAAAAAAAAAAAAAAGGAACATTTGAAATAGCATCAAATTTTACTCCAGGAAATTTAGTATTATTTCTATGAAATAAGATTTCTATGAAGTAATCTTCCTCCATTATGATCATGTGACCTTGGAAAAAAATACTTAACTTTTCTGTGGAAGATTAAAATTTCCAAAAATGGCAACAGCAACATGTCTGGCTTCCCACGCTCTTTCAGAAACTTACCCTCCCTACTCAATAGCTAAACTTTACCACACCCCTCCTCCTTGACACTGGGCATGCCTTTATGGTCACCTTCAGGGAATACAATGCGGTAGAAATGGTGCTGTGTGACTCACAAGGCGAGCTCATAAAGGTCATCTGGCTTTATCTTGGCTGGCTCTCTCAAGGGACACTGACTCTGTGAGAAAGCCCAGGCCACATGCAGCGGCTACCTGCAGATCTTCCAACTCAGGTCTCAGCTAGCACCGACTCCTGGCCCTGGGCGAGAACAAATGTTCAAATGATTCCAGCCCCTGGCCTTCAAATCATCCCAACTGACACCAGGTAGAACACCAGGTACCCAGCCCCCCATTGAACCCAACCTAAACTGCAGATAGGTGAGCAAATAAATGGGCTCCATTCTTTAAACAGGGAGGCTTGGGGGCAATTTGTTATGCAGCAATAGATAACTGAACAGTCTCTTAGCCCTGGTTTCCCTTCTACTGGAGACAATATCAATATCTAAGACAGTTTTGAGAACTAAATGAGCTGATACAGGTCGGCATTTAGCACAGCATGTGGCACCCAGAAGATAAGGTAGGTGCTAACTATTAAAGATGGGATCAGAAAATAGATCATAAGGGAAAAAGCTGTTGAGAGGCAAGCATGAATTTAAATAAAGAGCTGGATGAGATGAAGAAATCCTTTGAAATGAAAAATGTGATCGAATATTAAGCAGCAATACTGACAATATAGAATATAAAATTTTTGTTGTAAAGGAAAGTCACAAGAAACCCCCCCAGGATTCAAAGAAAAGTGCAGAAAAATAGCATTGTTACAGAGAAGATGAAGGAAACATATGATGATGATAAGGTCAAATGCTGTTCCTAAAGAGACTAAAGCAGTGACACAAAGCAAACATGTTCCTAAATACACACACACACACACACACACACGCTGGAAAATGCAAAAAGAAAGATTTTATAAGCTAAAAAGATACCTAACTCTACAAACTCACTATTTCCCAGATAAAAATAAAATTGAATTATCTGAAAATATACAGAGGCAAAGTCTTGATGAACATCAAGGAAAAAAAGAAACAACAAACATACAGGCAGGAGTAAAGTTTACTTAGAAAACAAATAAAACTGCCTCAAAATTATTATTAACTTAGAGATACTGTTGTGTATTTTTAAGGGCTTTATTGAGATATAATGTCATACAGTAAACTCCACATATTTAAAGCATACAATTTAATTACATTTTGATATATGTGTAACATGTGAAGCCATCACCACAATCAAGATAATGAACATAGACACCCTCCCCGAAAGTGTCCTTCTGCCACTTTGAGCCCCTACACTCCCCACCGTCCCCAGGCAACCACTGATCTGTCACGAGTCATTAGTTTGCATTTCCAAACATTTATATTATTGGATATGCAGTATGTACTTTTTGTCGGACCTCTTTTACTCATTATAATTATTTTGAGATTTGGCAGTTTGTGTCTTCCAAGGAAGTTGTAGAATTTATGGGCTGAAAGTTTTCATATTCCCTTCTTTTCTAATACAGATATTAACTGCTATAAATTTCCTTCTCTGAATGGCACTAGTGCTGTTCCATGAATTTTGATGATTTGTCACTTATGTTCAAAATAACTTCCGAGTTCCTTTTTGATTTCTTTTTTGACTAATGAATTATTTAGAAGTGCTTCACTTAGTTTCCAAATATTTGGAGATTTTCCAAAGGTCTTTCTATTATTGATTTCTAATGTAATTCCTTTGTAGTCAGAGAACACATTTTGTATAATTTTAATCCTCTTAAACCTATTGGGACTTGTTTTATGACCCAGAGTATGGTCTCTCCTGATAAATGTTCCCGTACATTTGAGAAAAGTGTGTTTGCTACTGCTGTTGAGTGTAGTGTTGTATAAATGTCAGTTTTGTCAAGGTCGTTGATATTATTTAAATCTCCTATATCCATATTTATTTTCTATTTAATCTATCAATTATTGAGGAAGGTATATTGAACTCTGACTATAATCATATGATTGTGCCTTTCTTCTGGCAATTCTATCAGTTTTTGCCTCATGTATTTTGAAACACTGATTTTAGTTGCATAAGCAGTTAGAATTGTTACATCTTCTTGATGAAGTGACTCCTTAATCACTAAGAAATGACCCTCTTTATCCCTGGTATCATTCATTGCTCTGAAATCTACTTCATCTGATATTAATACAGCCATTCCAGTTTTCTTTTGATTCATGTTAGCATATCTTTCCCATCTATTTACTTTTAACCTGTGTCCTTCTATTTAAGGTGTACTTCTTATAGACAGCATACTGTTTAGTCTTATTTTATCCAATCTGACAATTTTATTTATATAATTACATTTAATGTGATTACTGACATGGTTAGCTTTAAGACAATTATCTTCCTAGCTAATTTTTTTCCACCATCTCTTCTTTATTCCTTTTTTTTTTTTTCTATTTCTGCCTTCCTTGGGATTAATTGAATATATTCTTCTGATTCAATTTTATCTCCTCAGTTGGCTTACTAGTTATTGCTCTTTGCTTTCTTGTTTTAGTGGTTGATTTAGGATTGTGATAAATTACTCTTTAACTTATCACAATCAGCCTTCAAGTGGTATCAGACTATTTCACACATAGTACTGGACTCTTTCTCTCCTACCAGTTTGGTGCTATTCTTATCATACATTTTCCTTTTATATCTTTTACAATTTCCTTATTACCTTGTTGTTTTTGTTTAGATAGTCATTTATCTCTTTGAGATTTAAGTAAACACTTTTTAATCTATTTACCTCTATAGTTGCTATTCCTAGTGTTCTTTATTCCTTTGTGTAGATTCATATTTTCATCTGCCATCATTTCCTCCAGTCTGGAGGAATTCTGTTGAGAGTTTGGTCAAACTACTCCATAATATTGCTGCCTCAGCATCCACTTTGTGTGGCCAGGAGGCCTGTGAAGGCCTTGAACTGGGATGATTTGAAGGCCAGGGGCTGGAATCATTTGAACATTTGTTCTCGCCCATTTGTTCTAGCCGCTTTCTTAAATGCATGTTCTAGATAACAGTGCACAGAGTCATAAGTAAATACAATTTCCTGATATAAATCCCATAAACCACCCTTGTGATAAACAGTCTCTCCCCCTCCCAGAGCCTTCTCCTTGAGTGCCCTGTAGATAAGACCCCCACAAAGCTTATCAAAACCCCACTTTTGAATTGCCCAATCCAGCCTTAGCCCAAGAAACCCAAAGCTCTCCACCACAGACCCAAGATAAAGGTATGTGCCCTTGGTCCCCCACTTTCCTTCTGCCTGTACCCTGCCTTGACCTCCCCATGGTCCCTTATTAAGGCATGCCATGTACATTTTCCAGCACTTGTGAGTAACAAACTTCTCTATTTCAATTCCCTTGTAGCCTTCTGTGGAACCATCCAACACCTTGGGACTCGACTTAATAAATGATCATTTAACAAAATCATAACTTCCTTTAACATTTCTTTTACTGAAGGTGTGCTGGTGATGAGTTCTTTCATCTTTTGAAATTGTTTATATCACATTTAGTTTTGAAGGGCACTTTCACTGGGCATAGAATTCTAGAATTAAGTTTTTGCTTCTCTTTCACTATTTAAAGTTGCTCCATTGTCATCTCACTTACATGGTTTACACTAAATAATATTCTTTCTAATTTTCTGTGTACTATACATACATGTTTTATTTCACTGCCTACTTTTAAGATATTCTCAGTATCACTACTTTTGAATAATTTTATTATAATATGTCTTGGTTGTTTACCTCGTATTTCTGGTCCTTGGGATTTTTTTAAGGTTCTTAGATATGTGGCTTTATAGTTTTCATTCAAAGAGTTTTCTCAGTCATTATTTATTCAAATATTTTTTCTCCCCCCCCCCACCAATTTTGTATGTATTAGATTTCTTGGAGTTATTTCACTATTCACCTGTGCTCAGTTCATTATGTAAACTCTCTTTCCTGTGTTTCTTTTTTTTTAAGTAACTCTCTCACTGATAATTTACATAACATAAAATTCACCCTTTTAAACTACACAGTAGTTTTTAGTACATTCACAAAGCTGTGCAATCATCATCAGTATCTAATTCCAGAACGTTTCATCACCCCAAAAAGAAACCACATACCCATCAGCAGTCACTCCCCATCCCACCTCCTCCCAGCCCCTGAAAACCACTAGCGTACTTTCCGTCTCCACAGATTTGCCTCTTATGGACATTTCATACAAAAGGAATCACACAATACGTGGCCTCCCTGCCTGGCTTTCTTAACTTAGCATAATGTTTTCAAGGTTCATTTATGTTGTAACATGTATCGATACTTCATTTCTTTTTATTGTTGAATAACCCATTTTGTGGATATGCTATCTCTTTTATCCTTTCATCTGTTTATGGACACGGATTGTTTCCACTTTTTGGCTATTCTGAATAATGCTGCTATGAGCATTTGTGGACATGTATTTTCATTTTTCTTGAGTATACACCTAGAAGTGGAATTGCTGGTCATATAGTAACTCTATGTTTAATTTTTGATGAAGTGCCAGGCTCTTTTCCAAAGCAGCTGGACTGTTTTCCATTTCGCTAATAGTGTATGATGGTTCTAATTTCTCTACATCCTCACTAGCACTTGTAACTACCTGCCTTTTTTTATTGTAGCATTCCTGGTGAGTGAGAAGTGGTATCTCATTGTGGTTTCAACTTAAATTTTCCTGATTATCAATGACGTTGAGCATCCTTCCATTTGCTTATTGCCCACTTGTATATCTTCTCTGAAGAAATGTCTATTCAGATCCTTTGTCCATTTTTAAAACTGGGTTGTCTTTTTATGATGCTGTAGTGATTCTTTATGTATCCTGGATGCCAGTCCTTTATCAGACATACAAGTTGTAAACTCATTCTACAGATTGTCTTTTCACTTTCTTGATGGTGCCATTTGAAGTACAAAAGTTTTTAATTTTAAGGAAGTTCAATCTTATTTCTTCCTTTGTTACTTGTGTTTTTGGTGTCATATCTAAAACTCATAGCCTTAACCCAGGATTGCAAAATTTTTTCCTATATTTTCTTCTAAGGGTTTTATAGTATATATATATATATATATATATATATATATATGGCAAAAATTATATTTAAAATTTTTTAAATTCCCCAAAAGAACCTACCAGAATCTAGAGTAAACATCATATATAATGATGAAATACTGCAAAATTCTTCTGAGATTGGGAAGGAGAAAGGATGTTTACTAAGATCATTTCTATTGAATATTATATTGGAGGTTTTAACCAGTTCTACAAATCAAGAAAAACAGATGAAACACATAAGTAAAATGCATACGGATGAGAAAAGATAAAACTGTCATTATTTGCAGATGACATGATCTATACCTATAAAGTCCAAAATAATAAATAGATAATTAAAATCAACAAGTAGTTTAGCAAGTTCACTTGATACATGATCATTACAAAACAATCTATTATATTTTTATATACAATTTAGAAATTTGTTTTAAAGTGTTACTATTTCTAATAGCATGAAAAACATCAAATACCTAAGAATAGATCTACTGAAAGATCTGCAAGACTTTTATACAGAAATCTATACAATTGTATTAAGAGAAATTAAATAAGACCTGAATAAATGGAGTAATATACCATGCAGATGGATTGGAATACTCAATAATGTGAATATGTCTGAACTCACCAAAATGATATATCCATTCAATGTAACACCAATAAAAATTCCAGAAGGTACCTCATAGAAATTGATATATGGAAATGCAAAGAACCAAAAATAACCGAGGAAATGTTGAAGAAGAAGAGAAGTGGGGAGGCCTACTCTCTCTGATACCAAAACATTACAAACCTATCATAATTAAAACAGTGCAGTAATGTTGCCAGGGCAGACACAGACCAATGGAACCAAACAGAGATTCTAGAAATAGATGCACACATACATGGGTGCTTCATTTTTTTACAAGGGTGGCTTTACAGAGGAGTGGATAGAGAACAGTCTACAGTAAATAGGCTGGGTCAACTGATTATCCACACTGAGAACAAATGAAAAGATGTCTACCTTACTCTATACACAAAAAGCAAGGGTAGGAGGATTGTAGATTTAAATGTGAAAAGTAAACCAAGAAAGCTACTAACAGGCAATATAGGAGAATATTTTCATGAGCATAGGTGGACAAAGATGTCTTAACACTAATCATAAAGGAAAAAATCATAACTTGGATTAAATTAGGGATCTGTATGTCAAAAGACATTAGTAATATATATGAAAAACACAGGGTGAAGATTCTTATTAGGTAAATGCCTCTTAAAAATAATAATAAAAAGATAAAAAGTTAGCATCCCACTCAAAAATGATCAGAAAACTCATAACTATCTATATGAAATTATCCATAGTCGATGAACATACTAATACATGTTCACTCTCAATAGAGAGTAGACATAAAGACAAATAAGATTTTTTCATCTAGCAGATTGGCAAAGACATAAAAAACAATAATTAAATTTAGTATTAGATTTGAGCACTCTCATAAACTCCTGGTGGGAATTGAAATTGGATACATTTTTTGGAGACTATTTGGCAATGTATTTCAAAATCCCTAAAAAAAATCTATGTATCCTTTGACCCAACAATTCTACTTCTAGAAATTTATCCTAAAGAAAAAATTGAACCACTTTGAAAAAATGGATTTTCATCACTGCAATGCTTATATAACAAGAAATTAGGAGAGAAAACAGGGGATTGGCTAAATATGTTATGATAATCCATATAATTAGACACTAACACTAATTTGAATCAAGAATCGCCACCGAAGACATCTAAGACATCTAAGGCAGGATGTGACATAAATGAGAGAAGAAGCTCTTTGGCAAACTGGGCAGCACATGCCCCTCTTGGAGAAGGCAGCTCCAATTAATTGATAACAAGTAAGATGTGGGGAGGTGTGGAAGGGTGTCTAGTATCATCAGAATACCCAATCTTTTAGAAGAAGGAGGAAATTAAATTTTTATGTGAAATTTCCTGATTTTTAAAAGTTGTCTATTGTTTAAAATTTTTTGAAAAAGATTCAGTGGCCAAATAAAATACGTTATTAGTAGACTAGATTCAATTCAAAGGCTGAGAGCCCCAATATATATACATATATATTTATTGACAGAAAGGGATTCATGATGTATTGTCTTTATCGTGTGAAAAGATTATTACAGAAACACTTTATATAATGTGATCTCACTTTTCTTAAAAATCAAAGCATATTTAGATGTATGTATAATCCAAGCATATTCAGTGTCTGAAGGGGTATAAATCTAAATGTTAATAGTGGGTGATTGTTTTACATATCTCTGTTTTTGCATGTTTAATATTGATCATTAGTATTTTATTATCAAAGAATACAATAAAGTTCTTTTGATTTGTGGTTATAAAGGAAAGAGTTAGTAGTTCAGTTTAAAATTTTGAGAATTAAACTAAAAATCAAAACCACTGAACCAATACTCTTGCACATAAAATCAGACAAACCAGAACCCAAAGTCGATTCTTCCATTTACTATATCAGTGGCTCTGTCAGTGATAATATCTACCATCTATGCTTCAAATCCCCTTGGTAATGTAAAAATTAATAAACAAAAACAGAATTAATATCTACCATTACCTTCCTCGTATCGTCAAAAGCTAAGTGGACAGAAGGAGGATTTTTCTACGGCAGTACAAGTCTGGAAAGAAGACAGACGCTGGTAGGATGTAATAATGTAAAAAGTTTTGTTTGTTTTTATTATTCTATCCAGAGGCAAGACCATTCTCAAAATCTAAAGCTCCACCCTGCCCCACCCCTCACTCCCTGACTAGTAATCATACCCAATGCAGTGGAGTAGAGAATGGCAGACAACCCATTGCCAGAAGTAGCATTAGATGAGGTGGAACCTGTACTTGTGTTTTGTTTTGGTTTTGTTTTTCAAACTCTATTTAAGCTAAAAACAAAAACAGTTCAAGAGCATTTGGGCAAGTTCCTAAATGTGAGTGGAACTCCAAGACAACTGGAATAAACTAAGGAAGCCACTTTTAAGGATTGGCTTTGACCCTCAAGTAAAGAAATTAATAATATTCTTTGAGCATTGTCACTCTTTATCTACTCTTCCCACCTCTCTGTACCACCAGTAAAGGCATGGACTTCTCTGAATAGAATTCAGGGAGGTGAAGAGGTCCACAGGTGAAACCTACCAATGGGCTGATGTAAAGTGGGTTTTGTTTCTGTCTCTATCACCTCCTTTTTATCATAAGAAATTCAGATACCTGCATTCTACTATTCCTTTTACTGTGCGGGTTAAGTATAATGGAGGGTAAAGAAATTTTTTCAGGCGATTGTAGTACCATTGGAAACCTACCTTAAAATGAGCTCATGAACCTCCCCAAGTGCCCAGTTTGAAACCCAAGGAGAAATTTCATCATTTTGGGTCCATGGAAATATACCCTTTGAGATATTTTTAATATAGTATCATTATATGTCATTATTTTCATTAGTTTTTTCTCTTTTTAATGAATTCACAATAAAGGAAAACAATAAAAGTGTTGTTTCATATCTTTACTTTCAGTAATGTGCAACACGAACATAATAGTGTTAAGAAGTCAGAAATAACTCAACACAGTAGCTATAGAAGATGCTTATATTTGCAAAATGTCAACAATTATCTTCCCTAGGTTCCCCCAAAACTGGTCTATTTGTTAATCAAATTAATTAAGAAGCTTTTTAAAATAAAAGCAATGTCTTAAATAAATATATTTTCATAACCATAGAACATTTAGTTCTTCTGGAGGTAACAAACATTTTACACTCAAGTACTTTATGAAGATATTAGGGTAAAAATTATCTGATGCAATTATAAATGTACCCTAATTAGTTTGCTTCTTTTGTGTGTGTTTTTGTTCATGTATAAAAATTATATCATATTTGTAATCAGTTAGTTCTTAAATCATCACAAAGATGTTATCTGACCCACAGAATTTATATCAGCTCAACATGATAATGTGGTATTGTTTAAACAATGTCTTTCAATTTAAATTTAGTACAACAAATTATATTTAATCAAAGACAAGACCTCCTGGCTGCTCATGTCCATTACAGAAAATGAATGCTAGACTCCCAGTTTGGAAGAATGAGACCTTCCAACAAATCTCAACCTTGAAATTTTATAACTGAAAATCATGTCACATCAAAATACTAATTACAACAGAGCTCTCACTGTGTTTCAGAGTTCCGCAGAGGTGGGTATAAATTCATTTATGATCAGCTTTTCCATGAAATCATATGTTTATTAAACAACTACCAAAAAACTCTCTAAAAATTGATTTTATTTAATAAATAGTTTAAAGAGTTTCTAACTGAAGAAATGATTTTGCTGACCTCAGAAATTCTGATCACTTGTTTATCTTTCACTCACTTTTATTTCTACTGTGATTCTTAAGAATTTTCTAATCGATATTTAATCTATCAAAACATCTATGCATTGGTAAATTTGGCTTCCTTTGATAATAACCTATGTTAAGATCTCTAAATTAAATGACAAAGTAAATTAAACACAGTAACCGGTTATAGTAAGTGCTCTTTAGAATTTCAGATTAACAAATTTGTCCCAAAATGATAAAGTAATAACTTACTAAATGAATAATGCAATGTAGAATAGATTTTCATAGGATCTCGAGCTCTCTTTCTCAATCTCTCTTCTTCTCTCTCTGTCACTTTCTGGTTCTTTCTCTCTCTCTCTCTCTCTGTCTCTCTCTGTATCTGTCTGTCTGTCTCTCTCTCTCTCTCTCGCTCTCTCTCTCTCACACACACACACACACACACATACACACGCTCCCACCCACATCCATACATGGGTATGTACACACATCCCAGAATTTTTAAACACTGCTACTAAAGGTTTTAACTTAGATAAATTAACTACATTAAAATACTGACATTGTGAAAATATCTATGTCCAACACCCCACAGAGGGCATCTTTTTGTGAACTTCTAAAAAGCTGAAAGAAAGAAAACCAGAGAGAAAACCCAGAGTCCTCGAGGGGAAGGCTGGGTGCGCGTGTCAGTACTGCGCAGGGTCACAGCTTCCCATTCTCCTCGCCACTCTCTTTCTCCTCGATGGCTTCCAGGCTACGTTTGCTCTTGGCTTCTGCACCACTGCTGAGTGCTTTACTAAGTCCACAGGACAAGCACGCCAGCTGGATCTGCTTCATGTTTTCTACGGCTTCATTCTTGGCATTCTTCAACAGATCTCCTTGGCCCTACAAACAAGGAGAAATATACACCAAAGAAGAAAGTTATGGACCAGGCGTATCCTGAGTAACATCACTCTATATATTTGTGCTACTGCTCAGGGAGGAAATGGACCCAGACCCTCAGAGCTCACTTTTGCAGGGATTATCCCCAGGCTCTTTTCTGGCCCTGTTCAGGGTCTTTGCTCTTTAAGCCCAGGGCCTCAACTTTAGCCTTCCCAATCAGCTCTGTGGTTGCCAGTAGGCTCTTGAGATTCCTGCAGTAAGGAATAACCTCGGGGAGGTGGGGGGGAGCATCCTCTGCATTACTGAGGATGGTGAACCCGTCCCCTCCCCATGGTCTACAACTTTGCACACTGCTGCAACTCCCGTCCCACCCAGGCCCAGCATTTCTAGGCTTGGGAGAAAATAAGGAAAGAAGCTCTTCTTTAAAGAACTGAAAATTAAATCAGCCCCTCAGTGTACGAGAGCTTACAAAGCAAAACATCTTCTGTAAAGTAAAACACACACCATTATGCTTGGTAAGCTGGGTTTTTTATGCATTGGGTTATCCTTGCAATCTGCCTTTTAATAAATTATTAATTACCCATATTGCCTCTGTCTTTTCCATCACCCTAAAGACAATGTTTCCATCTGGCTGATGGAGAAAAAAAAAAAAAGGGCTTCGGAGGCTCAGTATGTCAATCAAAACAAAAAGCAAATGAGGATCGCAGGAAATCATCAGCTCTCAGGAACATCAGCATTTGAGAAAGACTTTTTCTCCTTTTTTTATTTCTTATTTTACTTCTTCATTAACAATGATCAAGTATATAAGCTGATGCTGACCCAGGCACCCGAAGGACCAAGTGTGGGGAAGCCGGAACCTACTCCCATGGGGCACAGACAAAAGAGGACATGGTCCCTCCTCTCTCCCTTCTCCATTCCCACTGCAGTGCTGAGGTGACCCCGAACTGCAGAGGACAGTGTGGGAGGATGCGGACACTGATGGCTGGAGAGTTCCTCCACAAAGCACAGACTCAGCGAAAGGATAAGTCACTTATTTTATCCAACGTGCTACATGATACGCTGTTTAATTTGATGAGTCATTTTTCCTCAGGGTGTCCGACGAAACACATGTTTAAAAATGCCGTAGCATATTCCATTCCTCAAAATCTACACAAGCACTTGCCAATCCTACCTATGTAATAGTAGTGAAATCCTTCTAATAAAAGGCTTTAACTAAATGGGATACACAGGATGGCTTTTCCTAATATTTTTGTTAAAGTGGACTTATCCCAATCACCTCAGTTACGGAAAGGGATTTTATAAGTGGACGTGGAAGTTTTATAGTCTAGCTTTCTCATGAGGAGAAAAGAGGCAGAGCCTGATGAGGTTTAGTGACTGACCCAAGGTCACAGCTGGGACATGACGAGCTGGGACTGAAGTCCAGGTCTTGGACCTCAGTCCAGTGTCCTATTTCCCACACCATGTTTATAATTTAGACTAAGACTAAAGACTAGAAAATGAACACTCTGTCATAGAAAGATGGATTTTCTAAAGAAAAATATTCACTATGCCAGTAGAATTTGGGGAGTCAGTTCTGAACACTGATGAGTCCCCTCTGGACACTGAAAAACAAAGTCACATCCACTTGGAAAAGTGCAATTCTTAAATAATAATAATAATAATACATATTAAGTGCTTACTCTGTACAGGCACTCTTTTTTGTGCTTTACATATGTTCATTCATTCAATTGTCACAGTAACCCTACGAAGATAGACACTTTTCTTATTCTCGGTTTATTGATAAAAAAAAAAAAAAGCTGAGGCCAAGAGCAGTCCCCTTTCCCAGAGTCATGCAGCTACTACATGGTAGAGCTGGGGTTTAAATGAAGTCCAGCAGTTGGCTCCAGAGTCTGCAGTCTTGACCACTACGTGATACGGCATCTCTTCAAGGAAAATCATGCACTCTCTCCAAAGCACGTTAGAGCCTCCTATTCATTGTTACCCATGAAAACAACGCAGATATAAAGAAAATCATTGCTCATGTGGCAGAGTCTGACAGAACTTGGAGGTGGTATCTAGAGACTCGGGCAGATCAGGTGCACCAAGGACACGCTGGCAAGGACAAAAGTCAGGCTATCTTAGTTTTGCTCTTAGCTCCAACTATTTCTCCCTGGGCTACTTGCTCTTCTGTAAACATGAAAATAACCTTCAGCCTTCCTCACAGTGTTAAAGATTAAAGAAACAATGTTGAAGAGTTGTTTGTAATTTTGGTAATCACAAGTAAACTACGCTATAAGGTGACGTGAAAAGCAGGTATCACAGTCTACTACTATAATGAATATCTTGGCACTGTACAAATGTTAAGATATAAATTTTACTAATCTGTCTAAAATGCATCTGCAAGAGTCTGTTTTGCAGAGATAGGTATATTGCCACTGGTTTTACAAATTGAAAGATTCCCTTAAAAACCAAACTGTATTAATAAAAAGATCAGATCCATACTCATTTTCAGTGTTACTTTTAAGAGATCATTGTCCTTTTAGTTCTAAACGTTTCATTAAGCATTTTAAAATTGCAACAAAAGCAAAATTGGCATCTCCCCTAATTGCAAGAGAAGAGTGAAACATGCAAAAATATCAAGCTGGATGCCACTAATGCATAATGTTCTCCCCTCCCCTTGTTCTGCAGCAGGTTATGAAACCTATCTGATTAATCAGCCGGAATGTTGTCTCATCAGTTCCGAGAGGTGGCATGCAAGCCTGCATGCCAGACTGTGCCAGTTCCGGTACACAGAAGTCCCTCTCTCCAGAAAACAATGGCCAATTGGAGAAAACAGTGGTACCAGTGCACGAAAACACAACTGCATCATCTCCCGATAACCAGGAGACACCGTGTCCTGGCTGAACCACACGGGCAGAAAAGAAATAGAAAAAGAAACTCAATTGTTAACTAATAGAAAAAGACAAAATCAAAGACTAGTTTTACAATTGAATTTTTACATTCTACGTTGAAACATTTATGTAAAAATTTTTTTTTCCTGTTCTTTAAAGAAGGAAGAATAAAGGTCATCTTTCTGTTCTGTGGCCCAAGGAATCCACTCCGGGAGTCCTCCTTCTTAGGATATCAGAACCAGGAAAGACTCATACCAGGCAAAACTATAAAAAGAGTGAAGTTTATTGTTAACAACCGCCATCCTGGCATTCCTTTTTTGTACTTTTTCCCATTTTATGTGCTGCAATTTCCCCTGGCCAACGAGTATCCATCTCTCAACTCTGTTACGCTCCCTCTCAAACTCCTAACAAGCCAGCCTATACGGTATCTCCTCTGTCAAACATTTTTGTCCTATGTATCATTTCCTACAAGATGTATTAGGTATTCAGATCAGCTGATCAATTTAAAGGGATTAGTGTGTTGTGTTTATTTAATGAGTATTGTAACAGGCATTTCCAAAGAAATATGCTCAAAAATACTCCTCAAGTAGAGGTCTTGGGAGAGAAGGAGAGGAGAGAATTTTACTTGGTATTATATAAATCAAAACACTTCTTGGATACTAAAATATCTCTGGGATTGTTATGGCCTGAAATGTAAAATTAATGTACAATGTGATCAATGAACACTCAGTTTGAAAGAAATGTCAAGCTGCTGCCAATGTTTTGATATTCTAGCTATCTCATGGCAATTTGTAATTTCCCTCCTCTGATGTTAGGAATGCTTCAGAAAAAAAAAAAAAAATGAGGACTGCTTTAACCCAAAGAAAAGCAGAAGTAATAGAGGGCATCTCAGGCAGACTGATGCTGATAGGACAACAGGACTATCAAAAGTCTCAAGGGCAATGGCCACCAACTCAGCCTCCACAATTATTTGGCTTCCAAAATTAAAAGTCCATGGAAATCCCTGCGTATTTAAAGAGTAACTCTTGGCATCACAGAAAACCATAGAGAGATCACTATAGAGATTTTGAATCTAAAAATTAGTGATGATTGGGCGCCTGGGTGGCTCAGTTGGTTAAGCGACTGCCTTCGGCTCAGGTCATGATCCTGGAGTCCCGGGATCGAGTCCCACATCGGGCTCCCTGCTCAGCAGGGAGTCTGCTTCTCCCCCTGACCCTCCCCCCTCTCATGCTCTCTCTATCTCATTCTCTCTCTCAAATAAATAAATAAAATCTCTAAAAAAAAAAAAAATTAGTGATGATTGATGAATTTTTTTAAAAAGAGATTAAGCAGTCATAACCAAATCCTTACAACTGCATTAGATTGCAACTAAAACACATTATCTAAAAATCAAGAAATATCTGATACAATTTAGACTGTAAATGGGCTTGCTGTACAATGCCACAAGTTTTATTACTACTAATAAACTTATTACTGACAGTAAAATATCATCACAACCCTACATAGAAGCTAACATTTATTGAACACTTAATAAACTAAGTATAAGCAAATTTGCACAGATTATCTCATTATATCATAACTGTAAAAAAAAACTGGAATTCTAAATGTAAGGAACTTATTAGTTATATATTTGGAAGTTATCTATTAAGAACATATTTTATTATCTGTCAAAAGACATTCAGGATTTTTATTATTCCTCTTCTACTAAGAAAGGCAACTCCCTCCCTGCCCAACACTGTTCAAAAATAATTTTGACTACAACCTGGCAGAAGAACTTACAAAAGACATCCATGATTCCTTCACACCCATTTTCCCATGAACTGCACTATCCCTTGTGTTATTAGTGCACACAAGAGCAGGAGGACATCGTGACTGGTGTCCATGTGACATGTGAAGGAAATGCGTGGGTTGTCTCAGAGCACACCACAAATATTTAAAGAAGCTAACTGAGACTCTGGGAATGGATACGCCCTCACATATACGCATCTACACACATAAACAAATGTAGCTCTGTCTCCAGGCAGACTTGTGTGGGTATTTTTCAGCACATACTCAATGGCAGATTGATTCCCCTGATATGGTTTCATGTGAGAGTCCGCACCTATAGCTAGTGTCAATAGCTATGAACAATACTGTAGTAAAAGTCAGCCACAGACAGCATGGTGGAATTAGCAGCTCTTTATTCGTGCTACCTACCATTTGTTGGACAAAACCGTGTGATGGTGAGTCGTACCCTACTACCATCTTACTATTTCAAAAACCATGCTTTTTGGGAATCTCTGTATTATCTGAAGAGGCTAAATGTTTTGTTGCAAAGGGGTAGAAATAACTTCTACAATGTTCTTCATTTGAGAAATTAAAATAGCAGATCAAAAATGTGGTGATGTCATAACAGATGTACTTCTCTTAATGTGACATTTCTAGAATATTGGGTAAAGCTCTGCAAAGATGGCCTGGAATTCTTGCTCTCCAGAACAAAAGCCTAGCCATGTAGGGAATGGAAACAAGATGTTAACAAGAGTTATAGGGCACAAAAGTATAGCTATTAGGAGATCATGGACAAGATAACTTAATTGCAAAATAAATAGAAGTTTCCATTGCATTTAATTATCAACAGTCAGATTTATTATTTTTCAGTACCTTGGCAACCAAATATGCCAACTGCACTCTACTAGTCAGTTAAAAAATTGAATTTTAACTCTATGAATTCTCAAGAAATATGGATGAATAATCGTAGACAGTTTTGGTCTAAGAGCTTTGGATTAATGGAGCCAATGTTATGGAGCCACATGTTACTCTTCACCTAAAACTCTGAACTCAAAACAAGTTAACACTGTTTTCAAATCTTTATTACATAATGCAATCAAATTATTTTATTCTTAAAGGAACAGAAAGGGGACTACACTGGACATGTTCACCTGACCCATTGTATTTTATAATTTTATACAAAGGTCAGGTTTTTAAATTAGTTTCGTGACTGATTTATTTTAGTATTGTTCATAAACTCCAATTAATCAGATGTTTCTGAAGACTGTGGAAACAGAAAATAAATAAGTCTTTTTAATACCTGAGAATCTAATTCTGAAGGAAGACTAGTTTATAAAATGTAGAAGATATTTCAAAGAAATTTTGAGAATAATTTAATACCAAAGAGAAGACAACATTGCAAAAGAAAGCAGAATGACATGTTTAATAAGCACAACTATACAAAAGGCTATAAAAAGTTCGAAGCTAGAATCTGTTGAAATTCAACATAATGAAAATTATATTTGAAAGTTAAATTTGAAACAGATCATGGTGCTAGATATGTAACAACAGATTCCTAAAAATTCATGGAACTCTACACCACAACACTGAATTTTACTACATGTATATTGAAATGTAAATTAAAATTTTAAATCTCAAAAAAAAAAGAAAGTTAAATTTGAAAACATATGTTTTAAGACTTGGCAAATAAAATCTTTTTCCACATTTCTTTTTCAAATAACATCCTGCATTGTTACAATATCTTCCTCATCAGGAAATCTTGACTAACTTGAATGTTGAAGGAATAAAGAACCTTATTTACTTCAAAATGGTAACTAACTGTGTCTTAAGCAGAAAACCTTTGCATTGACCATGTTTTTTAAAAATAGTTTTTAGTATAGAAGAAACCATCTTTGTGTTGTTGAGTATATATATAAATGAAGTCATTTAACATTATTTAAACACTAATCACTAATAATTATATCATAGAAAGAGAATGAAATGTAAAAATCATGATCATCTCAATAAATGCATAAAGAATCATTTGACAAAATTCAACATCCTTTCATGATAAAAACTCTCAACAACCTGAGTATAGAAGGAATGTACCTCAACATAATTCAGGCTACATATGACAAGACCACAAGTAACATCATAGTCAATGGTGAAAGGTTGAAAGCTTTTCCTCTAAGATCAAGAACAAGACAAGGGTGCCTACTCCCACTATTTCTATTCAACATAGTACTGCAAATCCTAGCCAGAGCAGTTAGGTGGGAGAAAAAAGAAAAGGAAAGGAAAGTAAAAGGGAAGGGATGGGATGGGAGGGGAGGGGAAAGAAAAGAAAAAAAGCAAAGAAAAGAAAAGAAAAAGGAAGGAAGAGAGAGGAAAGGAAGGAAGGAAGGAAGGAAGGAAGGAAAGAAGGAAGGAAAGAAGGAAGGAAGGGAGGGAGAAAGGGCATCCAAATCAGAAAGGGAGTAGTAAAATTGCCTCTGATTACAGATAACCTAATCTTATATATAGAAAGCCCTAAAGACTATACCAAACAACAATTAGGACTGATAAATGAATTCAGTAAAGTTGCAGGATACAAAATTGACATGCAAAAATCAATTGTGTTTATCAGTTAACAATAAATGATCAGAAAAAGAAATAAAGAAAAAAATCCAATTTACAATATCATCAAAAACAATAAAATACTTAAATTTAACCAAGAAGGTGAAAGATCTGCATACCGAAAACTACAAGATACTGATAAAAGAAATTGAAGAAGACACAAATGAATGGAAAGATATCTCATGTTTATGGATCAGAAGAATTAATATTATAATACCCATGCTACCCAATGTCATCTATAGATTCAGGCCAATCCCTATCAAAATCCCAATGGTGTTTTTCACAGAAAGAGAAAAACAATTCTAAAATTCATCTGGAACCACAAAAGACTACAAATAGCCAAAGCAATCTGAAAAAGAACAAAGCTGGGGGCATCACACTTCCTGATTTTAAACTATACTACAAAACTACAGTAATTGAAATAGTACAGCATCAAAAGCACAAGCCACAAAAGCCAAAATAAACAAGTGAGACTACAACAAATTAAAAAGCTTCTTTACAGCAAAAGAAATAATCAACAAGATGAAAAGGCAACCTACTGAATGGGAGAAAATATTTGCAAACCATATATCTGATAAGAGGTTAGTGTCCAAAATACATAAGGAGCTCAATATATATACATAGATATAACAACTCAAAATATTTAACAACTCAATAACAAAAAATAAATAATCCAATTAAAAATGGGCAAAAGGCCTGAATAAACATTTTTCCAAACAAGACATACAAATGGACAACAGGTATATGAAAAGGTGCTCAACATCATTAATCATCAGGAAAATGCAAATCAAAACCACAGTAAGATATCAAAACTACCTTATACCTGTTAGAATGACTATTGCCAAAAAGACAAGAGGTAACCAGCACTGGCAAGGAGATGGAGGAAAAGGCCCTTTGTGCACTGTTGGAAATGTAAATTGGTGCAGCCACTATGGAAAACAGTGTGGAGATTCCTCAAAAATACTAAAAATACTACCATACAATTTAGCAATTCCACTTCTGGGTGTATATCCAAAGGAAATGAAATCAGGATCTGAAGAGATATTCACACTAACATGTGCATTACAGCATTATTTACAATAGCCAAGACATGGAAACAATTTCAGTATCCATCAAACAGATAAATGTATATACATACATATCTATAGCCATCTTCTTTAATATATATATATATATATATCTTTAATATATCTATATAATATGTGTAGCATCTAATAACATTTAAAAAGATGTTATTTATATAATACAATATTATTCAGCTATGAAAGAAAGAAGCTAAACCTGCCATTTTCAACAACATGGATGCATTTCGAGGGCATTATATTAAATGAAATAAGTCAGACAGAGAAAGACAAATACTAGATGATCTCTTTTATGCATAATCTAAAAAAACACAATTCATAGAAACAAAAGTAGTTTGATGGTTGCCGGGGCAAGGGATAGGGAAAATAGGTGAAGGTGGTCAAAGAGTACAAACTTCCAATCACAATATGAGTAAGTTCTGGAAATTTAATGTACAGCATGGTGACTATAGTTAATAATACCGTATTGTATATTTGGAAGTTGCTAAGACAGTAGATCTTAAAAGTTCTCACTACAAAAAGAAAAAGATAATTATATGAGGTGATGAGTGTGTTAACTAACTTATTATGATAATCATCTCACTATATATATATTACGTGTATTATATATTACCATAATAAATTAGTTAACACACTCATCACCTTATATAATTATCTTTTATATATATATATAATCCTTAAGCTTACACAATGTTATATATTAATTATATCTCAATAAAGCTGAAAAATATAATAACAGTAATACTAATAACAATCCAGTAGCAACAGTGCTGACAACAGATACCATTAGTGATGGGTACTAGCACATTCATCAGTTAAACCTATTACACTGAGATACACTTGTTGACCAGAGCTTAAAAAGAAGTACTGGGGCACCTGGCTGGCTCAGTCAGTGCAGCATGCAACTCTTGATCTCAGGGTTGTAAGTTTGAGCCCCACATTGGGTGTAGAGATTACTTAAAAATAAAATCTTTAAGGGGCACCTGGGTGGCTCAGTTAGTTAGCCGTCTGCGTTCAGCTCAGGTCATGATCCCAGGGTCCTGGGATGGAGCCCCATGTCTGTGTCAGGCTCCCTGCTCAGTGGGGAGTCTGCTTCTCCCTCTGCCCCTCCCCCCCACTCATCCTTTCTCTCTCATCTCATGCTCTCTCTCTCCCTCTCGCAAATAAATAAATAAAATCTTGAAAGAAGAAAGAAAATCTTTAAATCAATCAATAAATAAAATCAATATTTTAAAAAAAAGTATAGAATTTAATATTTCCAAATCCCATTTGTTGTCCCTGTTGTATGTTGTTCTGAGCTACCTATGTATGAACCAAGACACACCCATGACCTTCCTTTGATTTAGGAACAATGGAGGTTTCCTTTAGTTATCAATAAGGACTTAGATCTTTATTTTTGCTTTATTTCTATCTGTTCATCAAGCAAATATTTACTAAACATATTCCATATATGCCAGACTTTGTCTTTGACCTGTGGTTCTCAACCCTATGGTTGTTTAAAACAAAATAATATGTATTGTGATATATAAACGCCCAGGGAGGCACGCAAGAAACCATAATGAAGTAGGCAGAGGCCTGTACTTACTTAATATGAATTCATTTAAATTCAAAAGAGAAATAAAGAGATCAGATGCAATTCCACACACACAAAGAATATAGGAAAATGACAATGCAGATGTACCAGAGAGACACTCATATAAAAACAAAGAATGGCAGCAGTCCAGGCTTATTTGCGTATAATAAACGAAGAAAGGAAACAACCTTAATTAAGGTAGGGATAGCATGCCAAGACAAGTACAGACTCTCACCAGGGAGAAAAAGTGTGATAATCCCACAAGTGAGGAAATAAATAGTATCCATACCCCCCACCAAAGTTGCCAAGTCTTCAAAGGTATCTCAAAGGATATTTTTCTTGTGATTGATAATATCAGCTTCTACTTCACAGGACACTGTGGGATGCCCACCATGGATTGTGAAAAATAACAAAGTAATTAAAACCAGTCTCTTACTTCCCAGTTTGTTCCAATATCACTTACTGTATAGCAATCATACAATCAAGTAGACAGAATGCCCAGAGTGAATAAATTATTCAATAATTTAAAAACAATATCTTTATTCATTTAGACATGCCTCTCAGTACCTATGTTTTCCTCATGTACTGGGCCTTTCACATAACTTCTTATAAAAAAAAATTAATATCATTTACTAAAGTACTCCAGTTTGTATTTTAGATGGTTTAGTAGGGCAGGACTTAAGGTCTTGCAGGATGCAGGCAACTGTTCATTATGTTGCTCTGTCGTGTACCATGCACAATACCCAGCATTCCTGGCTGTGTCCACTAAATGTCCCCAGAGAATTCTTCCATCACCTCCACAATTTTGCAAAGTGCCCGCAGTACTGTACTCATGAAGAACTGCAGGGCTAGACTCAGGGTAAGATGGTGAGCACAGATGTCCTTCCTGCCCACATAGAATGGAGGTCTAGTTAGGGATACAAGCATTCATCAAAAAACCACAAAAATAAAACTATATCTAATCACAAGTTGTGCCATGTGCTTAAAGGAAAGGAATGTGTTGTGGTGAGAACATGTAGTCTAGGGGATCAGGCAAGTCTCCTGTTTAAGTGACAGATGAGCAACAATTTGGAAGACAGAGAAGCATCTTCATCTCTTTTTTGGCATCTTATAATCAGTGAAATATGATACAAGGATCTTGTGATGCTTGCCTTGAATCCTCAATGCTCCTACAGTCTTACTGATAGAGATACAGATGGTCCGGGAGGGTGATCCGGAAGGATACCGCTTTGTGACTTAGCACAAAATGGCCAAATGCATCCCATTTTTCCTTATAATTTACCTCCTTAGAATTTATTTTGTTTCCTTTTTTTTTAAAGATTTTATTTATTTGTTAGAGAGAGAGAGAAAGATAAAGCATGAGCAGGGGGAAGGGCAGAGGGAGAGGCAGAAGGAGAGGCAGACTCCCTGAGTCTGAGCAGGGAAGCTGATTCAGAGCTTGATTCCAGGACCTTGAGATCCCAGGACCTTGAGATCATGACCAGAGCTGAAGGCAGTTGCTTAACCAACTGAGCCACCCAGGTGTCCCTATTTTGTTTCCTTTAAATTTATACTGAAGAAAAAACAATGCAAGTGGAAAATAGTAAAGTATCACTTGGTGACAGTATCTTTTGGTTCTGCTAAGAAAGAGTTCTTAGCAATTATTTCACATTTTTGAGATATTTGAAGATCAGCTATAATTTTTTTCAACTTTACAGGTGAAGAAATGGACTCAAGAAAGCTAAGTAAATATACTGCCCAGGTTCACACAGGTAAGAAGTGTGAAGGAAATAACTAATACTGCCTGCTCCCCAGACCAGCAGATGCTTTTTCTTCACTGTGTTATTTTTCTTCACATTTAGTTGCATTACACGATATGCTGCACATGTCATCTAATAGATCTTAGAAATGGAGAGAAGAAAAAAATACTTTAAGCCCTATTTGGTTTAAAGAAGAAAAAATCCTTTGATAAAACCCCAGGAATGTCCCATACATAAATACTTTCTTTTTTTTTTTTTTTAAGATTTTATTTATTTATTTGACAGAGAGAGACACAGTGAGAGAGGGAACACAAGCAGGGGAGTGGGAGAGGGAGAAGCAGGCTTCCCACTGAGCAGGGAGCCCGATGCGGGGCTCAATCCCAGGACCCCGGGATCATGACCTGAGCCGAAGGCAGACGCTTAACGACTGAGCCACCCAAGTGCCCCACATAAATACTTTCTTTGTGCTGATACTTTGATGTCGATTTTGCCTTGAATGTGGGTACAGAGTTTGAAATAATTTAATGATTTTGATCTGAGCCCAATTTTCAGAAATACAAAAGCAATGGTAGAAGATTCATGAGTGGGAGAAGTGTAGAGAAGATGATTGGTTTTCATTTTAAAGATATCATAAGCCTTGGGGCACCTGGGTGGCTCCGTTGGTTAAGCATCTGCCTTCAGCTCAGATCATGATACCAGGGTCCTGTGATCGAGCCCCACTTGGGGCTCCTTGATCAGCAGGAAGTCTTCTCCCTCTCCCCCTGCTGCTCCCCCAGCTTGTGCTCTCTCGTGCGCTCTCTCTCTCTCAAATAAGTAAATTCTTTTAAAAAAAAAAAAAGATATCATAGGCCCCAGTAGATAAGATCCAAAAAAGAAGACTATAGAAGAATCAAATTCATTACAGGCACCAGCTGAACATTTTCAAGGATGCCATTAATGTGAGGACTTGTTAGTTCTCAGATCCCTGGGATACTAATTCTCCTTGCAGTATCCATAAGCTCCAGAAAACCTCCCACATAGGTTGGCTGCCCAAGATAGCAGCACACACAAACTGGGGAGCAGAGCCAGAACTCCAGGAGTGATGAAAGAATACATCTGATTCTAAGGATTCCACATTTTGCTCATATAATAACAATCTGGCCCAGAGACGTTGAATTGTAACCATACTGCTATTCTGTAGGTCAATGTAATGGGACCTCTGCTGTCAGACTGCCTAAATTCAAATCCTGGGCTCCACCACTTACTAGCTTTTTGACCTTGAACAAGGTCACTTGGTGCCTCAGTTTCCTCATCCATAAAATGGCTCTAATAATTATACTCACCTCTGGGCTTACTGCAAGATTAAGAGAGATAATACATGTGATTTAGAATAATATGTGGCAAACTCTAATGATTGTTAGCTATTATAATTATTCTATAAGCAGAAAACTTAAAAGTTTCAGTAAATTTGCTATTGATAATGACAATGTTAGAGATGTCTACTGTACTCTACCTTACAAAATGAGAGGAAACAAAAACCACTTTGAAATTTAAAAAAGACAAGTTGGCAAAATAGAGGGAATAAACAGTTACTGAGAATAACATTCAGGATTGATAACCTGTGAAAAACCCCATAATGATTAAAATTAAAAGAATAATGATTCCACTGATGGCGGAATTTTCCTTGGGAAACCCTGGAACATGTTATCCTTTCCCAGGCAAATGCTTATTTTCTTGTTTGTAAATTAGAGGTTACAACATTGCTCAGTGTAAAACACTGAAGCATTCATTGCTCACTATTGGAATAAAAAATGTTAAATGCCATTTTATTTAAGGCAGATGAGAAAGTAAAAATGAACTGAAATCATCTGTCACCAAAAGAAATTAATGACAAACATTGTCTTTTGTGACAGACCCATTATATTTCTGAAGATACCATAAGATAAGTTCCTGCAAGGGTGCTCTGGTTAAGAAGCCATCTGTCTGCTTTGGGCAAATGACTGTGAGCCTAATCCACTTAAAGAAAATGTCAACAAAATTGTTTCAACACCAGTGAGCTGAATAATAGAAACCCCTGAGCTAAACTTTAAAAATATGACTCAAGTGCAGAAAACTTCATGAATGTAGGTTTGTGTGATGATACCGGTATCCTGAGAATTCTCTTGCAGTCATTTTGACAAAAGAACCATTCAATAAAACAGTAAGAATCCACTGCCTGTTGATTCCCCTGCTCTCTGCTCTTTGCTTCCCATTATTGTGATCATTTGCCTCCGTGTCAACAAATCTAATAAGAGAGGACAGAAGATTAGTATCAACCTTTAGCAAGGTGACAAAGATAATTAATTGCATTTCAAATGAAATTTCAGTAATGGATGGTCATCAGCGCAAAGAAACAAATACTGTTTAAAAGTTCTGATATCTCAAATTAACTTTCACTGGATAATAAATGACCCTGAAATCTGAATTCATACTGCCATGAGCGCTGTAGGCCAAACACAGAAGGAGCTTCTACAGAAACCTCTATTTGGCCAGCTCATACTATTATTTCCATTTCAAAAAAGATCATTTACAGCAACCTGAAAGATGTAGGATGCTACAAACCCCAGAGCAGACAAAGACTATAGAGACCGTTCCTAGTACTAGAAGAAGACTTTTAAAATGCATTCTATTTGCCTGGTATTTGCTTGGTGTGGTTTCACTGTAAGAAATTACTGATTACATTGCTTAAATTATTGGCTACTTCATCTATCCAAAGGATAAATCTGCAAAAATGCCAGAATAAGAGTGTAAATGTATGGGGCGCCTCGGTGGCTCAGTCGTTAAGCGTCTGCCTTCGGCTCAGGTCATGATCTCAGGATCCTGGGATCGAGCCCCACATCGGGCTCCCTGCTCCACGGGAAGCCTGCTTCTCCCTCTCCCGCTCCCCCTGCTTGTGTTCCTGCTCTCGCTGTGCTTTTCTTTGTCAAATAAATAAATAAAATCTTAAAAAAAAAAAAAAGAGTGTAGATGTAATAACAACAGGCCACACGGTGAGTGATCACAAAGTGGCTTCAGCTGCTTAACCGCCTCCATGGCACCGAGAATTTCAGCAGGCAAGTGGTATTTTGTGACCTCTGGTCTTGGGCTGCACAACTCTAGGGGCACCATTCACACAGACTTCTATGTGCGTGGCATTCCCTACAGCCCAATGACAGCCATACTGCATCTGGTCTAGACGTGTCCTTTTACCAAGGACATCTTAATTCTCTGCAAAATCATAACACTTCTAAATAGGCTGAAACTGTCCCCTTTAGCAGTGTTTCATGGCATGTGCAGGGTAGCCCATCCTGCAGCCCAGTAGGCACCCAATGATGCTGGCATGAGTTCTAAGTTATGTCAGTTGCAGTGGCCAAATAGCTATCAGCAAGAAATTGTTCAAGGGGCAACCTCCCTGCGCTCTCCATGCAACCGGTCATTTTTTAATTAATGAAGGTAAGGCAGCTATCAGATGAAATGGCTATTTCTTATTAATAGTTAAATCGAGGAATGGCCAGCTTGGCTCCCTCCACAATGACTGTTTGGAGATTTGGTCAGGAATGAGGTGTTCATTGTTGGTGCCTCATAGCCAGCAGGGCATTTGGTTAAACACCAGATTACCGTTACACCAAGGAAATGTCAAGACCTGTTTTCCCTAATCTGAGACTCACTCAAGTTTCAGATCTCAAACTCAAGCCATCCACAACACCAAACTACTAGCAACATATTTTGCTCCAACATGTTGTTTATTTTCAGAATTACGTTACACCAAAGTTGAAATAATAGTATCTATATTGGGGCGCCTGGGTGGCTCAGTCGGTTAAGCGTCATGCCTTTGGCTCAGGGTCATGATCTCAGGGTCCTGGGATCGAGTCCCTCATCAGGCTCCCTGCTCAGCCTGCTTTAACCTCTCTCTCTGCCATTCCCCCTGCTTGTGCTCTCTGGCTCTCTCTATCTCTCTGTCAAATAAATAAATAAAATCTTTAAAAAAAAAATAGTATCCATATTTACCAACTGTTCATATTATGTCATTTTGGTTTAATCAATTTATCTATTCCAACTATCTACATATATTTCACCCTATATATCTCAGTAGGCATATCATGAAAATAAGGGCAGAACCACACACTATTACCCCAATGAAATTAGCACTCATTCAGCAATTTCATCTGATATGCAGTGCATATTAAATTTTCCCAAATGTCTCAAAACATCTTTAATAGCTTTTTAAAATCCAGAATCCAATCAAGGTTCACACATTATTAGCACCTCTGAAAATAATGATCCAGCTCTGTGACGTTAGGGGGAAAGCCTGAGTGGCAGTTCACACTCAATGGCAAGTTCACAGCCGTGGATACTGCTTCCCTGAAAGACACACATCTCCACAGCATCACCCTGTCCACCTTCTGGAAAAATGCACCATTAAATCATCACATACACCTGTCAAAACATTTCTTCTGAATGTCAGACGCCATCACTCTTACATTCTTGTTTTTAAATCCACATTATAAATATATATGCCTGGAAAAATTCATCACACATTCACCAAACCCTTTCAGTGTTATGCTGACACCTCCCTAAATGCTCGTCCTATCCAGGCCTCGGATTTCTTCCCACATAACTGTGAAGATCAAACTATCAGAAACTAGTGGGAGAAAACATTCATAGGCAATTCCAATATTTCAGTAGCTGATATCTTTTAGGCCTTAGATATGCAGACAAAAAAACCCACACATTTTTGGACGAGCTTTAAATTGTGACCATGTAGAAAATCTGGAACAAGCCTTGTGTGATTCTGTCCATGTGCACAGACGCTTGCTAAAGAAACTAGCCCCCTGCTGACCTTGAGGTGGGATGGCACTACTCTGTTCTATCGGAGCCCGCCTCTCTGGCTACAGCTGGTTGGACCGAGCTTGGACACGTAGCCCAAGAGTGGCCAATTAATAGCTGGTCAGTGACCTGTCAGTTAGCCTGGCTCCAGGAAGCAATGATGGCAATTAGTGAAAGCAATCAGATTAACTCTCTCAGAATGTGACCTGGGATATTCAAAGAGCCTTAGTCAGAGGTGCTAGAAAATACACAGAGGAAAACAAGAAAGGGGAGGGAGCTAAGCCTTTCCAAGGCTACCGCACTAGAGTGAAAATTCACAATTCTTGCTCCTGAGAGAGGAAAAAAAGCCTGGTCCCCTAAAGCCTGCTTGGATTGCAATGGTCTTCCAGCCCAAATCTCTGTGAGGCTGCCCATTCTGTGGCTTCTCTTCCTCTCAGGAGACGTGTTTCCTGCCTTGTTACATACATGCTTCTTACCTGATGAAGCCTGAATGAATCCCAGTTCCCTGTAACTCAGGTAAAAAAAAAAAAAAATTAAATGAGAAATGACAGGTCTGTTACAATTTTAACCACACCATTCGACTGGTTGATAATCAAGGCAAAATAGAATTTAAACCATCTTTTTGTCCCAGCTAAAGCTTTCTAAGCTTCTCATAGAGAAAGCCAGAATCAGTCACAAGGGTAGAAAGGACAGGGATTGTGGCTGATGTCTGCAGTGGAAAGAACGATGAACAAATTAGGATTTGGCTGGGTGACCTTGGAAATATCACCGCTAACTCCTGGAGGCTACTGTTTCCTTTTCTATTAAAGAGGGGGGTTGGATGAAAGGTTCTTTGAGCTCACCTTATATACTGAAAGTCTGTCATTTATTAATTAGGGCTCAGATTAAAATTGCTGTGTTAAAATTCATCATTTAATTATTTTAAGTAATAGGCCGTCTAGTGGGAAAGAGATAAGGAGGCAATTAAAGTGTTATGATAGCGGAAGAACAGGGTACCATGAAAACACATGGCAGAGAGGCCTAACCCTGTTGAGGATGGAGGGCCTGGAGAAGAGGTGGTGTCAGAAAAGGTGTCCTGAAGACTGGGAACCTGAGCTAACAGCTGAAGCACAGATAAAGTGCCCCCCGCAGTGCATAAAGCACAGCGTGCAAAGACCTCCTCTGAAGCAGAAGGGACACTTCCCGTAACTGCTCTGCATGAGAGCACACTGGTGCCATTGAGAACTGGGAAAAGTTCGGTGTGGCTGGAGGGGCCCGTGGAAGAGGAAGGCAATGAGAGATGAAGCTGGAGAGGAAAGAGATCACGAAGAGCTCCATAGGGGTAGTTAGGAAGTTTGCAGGAGGCGCCACGGGAAACCTTGGAAGGGCTTTAAGCATGCAGAGTGGCTATGACCAGACTTATGTTTAGAAAGGTCACCTCAGCCGCTGTGCTGCAGAGGGGGACAGGGTATACGGGAAAGGAAAGACTTCACTAACTCGGGTGATAAATGAAGAAGACGAAGCTATGGGAATGGAGAGCACATATTTCAGAGGTTGACCCAGCAATACTTGGTAATTGCTTAGAGATGGAGGCTTAGGATAAAGATCAAGAATAATTCCCAGGTTGCTTGCATGGATAACTCCAAATTGTCATCCATTCTTTCATTCATCCATTCACTTACTCAAGTAGAGAAACCAGTGCTGTCAGATGTGCATGGAGATGAACATAGTCTGAGACACGGTGACCTGCCTGTGATGAAGAGAACCCCCAGTGCGATGCCTGGAGGGTAACTAGGAGGGAAGGGTCGCAAATGGAGGTCATCTAGAGATAAGGAGAGACCCATGGACCAAAGATACACATTTGGGATTTGACAACAGAGTGAAGGGAATGAAAACTATTTGCATGGACACTGTGACTCTGGGAGAGAGGATGGAGTGAGAAGAGAGCCTAGGCTAGAACCCTAAGAAACACCAGCATTTAGCAGACGAGCAGAGGAAGGGTAACCTGCGATAACCGCTGGGAAGAAAGAGCCAGAGATGTAAGAGGAACACCAGGAGAGTGCAGTGTCCCAGAATTCAAGGGAAGCAGTGATGCAAGAAGAAGGAGTGACCAGCCATGCAGAATGTTCCCAAGTGGTCAAGGAAAATAAAAGCTAAAGACCGTCCACAAGATTTCGTGACAAGAAGGTGACTGGTGACCTTGGTGAGAATGATTTAATGGAGTGTCAGAGGAGAAGACAGATTAAAGTTGGCTAAGGACTGTGTGGGAGGTAAGGAAGTGGATTCGGCAAGTGTAAACAACCTTGTTAAGAAGTTTGACTGTGTAGGCGAAGAGAGATAGGAAGTAGAGTAGCTGGAGGGTAGCTGAAAGTCTTTCATAAAAGCCATTTTATATGTATAAACACAGATATGCTGAGCAATGAATGTGAAAGGAAAAAGACAAAATATGAAATGGAATTACTAAATGCCTCTACTTCTTGGATTGATTGTTCTTCTAACTTGATTTTCATAGTATCCTAATATTCTTTCTCCTTATTTTAGAGCCCTTTTATTGGTATGAAGTGGGAAAGTTACCCATCAATTAAAAATGTAAAGCATGTAAGCTTAAACATATAATTAAATCTATCTAAATTTAAAAGTAAAAAAGCAGGGATTTCATAGTGTCTGCATTTATGGCTACCTCTAGAAAATGACACGTTCTCACATTGTCCACCAGGTGGCTCCCTTGGTTCCTGTCTGTCCACAAAAAGCTTGTGTGCCAATAGTTAGAAATGGCCTTCTAAACTGAGGGTTCTAGAGGGGAGGGGGCTGGGAGGATGGGTTAGCCTGGTGATGGGTATTGAAGAGGGCACATTCTGCATGGAGCACTGGGTGTTATATGCAAACAATGAATCATGGAAGACTACATCAAAAACTAATGATGTAATGTATGGTGATTAACATAACATAATAAAAAAAAACTGAAAAAAAAGAAAAAAAAGAAATGGACTTCTAAAACCATTTAGTTAATTCCTCTGCCTCCATGTCAATTTGTACCTCAGTCACTCTAAGTGTCCTCAAAGTCATTCTGAAAACTTACAAAGTCATCCAAAAACATTGTCTCACCAACTTGTATACGTAAGCATTTAAATTAGAAGCGAACGCTATGTTCACACAGTAGAAAATGATTTTCACAGAAGGAAAGTACCTTAGCAAAATCTGAACTGATCATGCTTCATCAAAGGCAAAAAAAAAAAAAAAAAAAAAAAAAAAATCTACCACTTGCTTTTAGAATTGGTGAAAGGAGAAAAAATGAGTATCCTTATACTTGCTGTTTGGAAAATGTTAATAGATACAACTCAATCTAATATGACCTAAAGCTCTCAGGTTCAAGTAATCTGTTGAGGGTTATAAGACATAAAGATCTTTCCTCTACTTGATAGGGGTTATTAGCATGATTCAGCAGGAGGAAAATGTTACCATTATGTATTTATGAATATTCGAAGTAAGGAAGATATATGAGTTGAAGGGCAATTGAAAGAGTCTACCCCATAGATACTTCCCTTAGCCCTTCTCCCATCCTGCTGTGCCTGAAACACCCACCAGAAATACAAGAGGAAAGGGCAAAGTCAGTTTTATAACTATGAGTGCACAAAGGGACTACGAATACACATACACATACACACTCACCGTAATAGCAGTTAAAACCAGCTTCCTTCATTTGCCAACTTTCTTAGGAAACAGTTCTATCGTTTTTAACTTGCTAACAGTGCAGAATGAACATTAACACCTCAGGTTTGAGACTCAATTGGAAATGAGAGAGGGGCCAAGGAAGAGACGGCTCCCTTCACGAAGCCCCTCGGGAAATCCTCATGGCTGGGGGAGCAGGTTATTTTACCACCACTTTTTTCCGTCTTTCCTCGTTTCCTGAGAAACTTAGAGAAAAAAAATATCCAAACAATTAGCCACTAAGCAAAATCACCTGGGAAAGCAGGAAAGACCACAGGATATTTGGAGAATTGCAGAGGGATTGCCATGGCTGGAGCAAGGGGTAAGTGAAAACTAATACAAGGAGGATGAAAGCACCTCATTAAGGGAAATGACCTACGTAACAAGATAGCAACTCACTGGAGACAAATTAAAGGAATTGTATACACCTGGGCAGGATTTTATAACTTTGTTACCCTAAAGACCTGAGAAGCTATATCCCTCTGAGGAAAGTATTTGTTTGTCAATATTTATTTCATATGGCCCTATTTGTTATGCTGCTTAAGTGAAAGTTGACATAATGTCTATTCAGCGCAAACACTAAAGCATTCTAACCAACCACTAGCAGGATCCCATGGGCCACAATTCCCTACTCTGTAACTTTCCATATTTATGTAGTGGAGCAGCCAGGCTGACACCTGCCAAGAGATGTTTCAGGACTAGAGAGGAATCAATGGATCCTGGCAGCCCGCTCAGCTGCCTTCAAAGGGTGACCTTTAGGTGTGGCAGCAAAAGCACATCCCCCACCATGATATATTATTTGTTCTAATCCTCAGCTTCAGGTCGCATATTTTAATAAAGTCTTCCACTAACGTCAACTTCAAGGGTATTAAACCGGCACAGCTGATTTTCTTCCTCTCTGCCCACATACGATTCTCTCCTCTTTCCTCTTGAACTTGGAGAAATGGAGACTCACTGTACTGAAATTGAGATGAACTCCCCCAGCTGTGGAGAAAGAGTCCAAGTGTTGCTGTCCTATTTTAAAGTAACAGTCTCCAGTGCTCTTCATATCTATACCCCACAGGATGTTTATTTTCTACAGTCAAGGGTTTTTTTTTTTAATAAAAAGAAAAATATAAAAACCCCCTAGTTACTATGGACAAATTGCTCATACATACAAAGATGAGCACTCAAAGAATACGAAACCTCAATATTCATAATACGAAGGGAAGAGAAAATCTGCCTATAGTTTAAAATGAAGTCCCATTCCTCATTTTGAAGGCCAGACTAAGATGAGATTTGTACTGTGGCCTGCAGCCAAAAGTGGACTATTTTGGTAGATGTATACATCTTCTAGTCTCTAGGGAATTAACGGTTAAGAATTCTCTCTTTTACTTCATAATTCTGGTATCTCTGCTGTTCAGTATGGTAGTCACCAGCCGCATGTGGCCTTTGAGCACTTGAAATGTGACTTGTGCCACTGGAGGACTGAATATATAATTTTATTTAATTTTAGTTATTTTTATTTTAATAGACACCCATAGCTAGGTTTTCCACATTGCCAGCACAGGCTACCAATGATGCCAAACTTCCTCAATGTAATGAATCAACTAAAATTATTTTTCACTCTTTCCAACCTCTTTCCTGACATAGCACTCGCCACAATTACAATTTAATGACTAATTATGGCTTGCACTTTTTAACATCTGCATCTCCCACAAGAACACACACTCCTTGAGTACGGAGGCTGCTTCCATCACATGCACAGCTCTATTCCCAGCAGCTTAACACAGGGTCTTGCCCAAACTAGGGATCCAAAGCGTTTGTTGAATGAAAGAATAAATTGGGTGCCACCGAATACACATTCACCTCAGCCTAGAATTTCCCAGGACCACTGACATCCGCTCCCAGCAAAATCTTAATGCCCAACTTTTTAACTCTATCAAGGAATACCAATTCACCCAAAAACTAGCCCATCCTTTTATAACCAATATATTGCCCTCTACCTTTTACTCAGGCCCTTTTATAACAAGAATTTTCTAGAGAAAATAACCAAAGGACTGGCCACGATGCTATTAGCAATTTCAAGGTCAGGTGGAGCGACAACAGGTATAGCTGGGGGAAGCAGGAGCCAGTGGAGTAATAATGGATATATCTGGTAAGAGATGTGGGCTGGTAGAATTCTTCTAACCACACCACTAGGGAGACTGTCCCATCTGCCCACATGGAGAACAAGTCCTGTGACCTTGGGTGCCCTACTTCACATAAAAATGCATTCTAATCAGGGGCGCCCATGTGGCTCAGTCGTTAAGTGTCTGCCTTCAGCTCAGGTCATGGTCCCAGGGTCCTGGGATCGAGCCCTGCATTCGGCTCCCTGCTCGGCAGGAAGCCTGCTTCTCCCTGTCCCACTCCCTCTGCTTGTGTTCCCTCTCTCACTGTGTCTCTCTCTCTCTGTCAAACAAATAAATAAAATCTTTAAAAAAAATGCATTCTAATCAAATTATATTTTTCAGCCAACAATCATATGAAACTGGATTCCCCCCCACCCCCAGTAGGTTTTATATTAGGAAACTCCTTAAACTTTAGCTTTCTAACCTTTTCATCCTGGGTCACTGCTATGAACTGAATGTGTCCCTCCAAAATTCATATGTTGAAACCTTAATCCCAAGTGTGATGGTATTTGGAAGTGAAGCCTTTGGGAGGTAATTAGGTATAGATTAGGTCACAGGGGTTGGGATTGGTGTCATTCCAAGGGAATGAAGAACTCAAGCTCACTCTCTCTCTACCATGTGAGGAAATCAGGAAGAGGGTTGTCACCAGAACCTGACCTGCTGATACCCTGACCTCAGACTTCCCAGCCTCTAGTACTGTGAGTAAATGTTTGTTGATTAGGCCATTCATTCTGTGGTATTCTTGTTAGAACAGCACAGACTGACTAAGACAGTCACTGTATAAGTTTGCTAGGGCTGCTATGACAAAGTGCCACAGGAATAATCAAGAAGATTAAATAACAGAAATTTATTTTTCTCACAATTCTGGAGGCTAGAAGTCTGTTGTCAAGGTGTGGGCAAGGTTGGTTACTTCTGAAGCCTCTCTCCCTGGCTTGTAGATGGTCTTCTTCTCTCTGTGTCTTCACCTGGTCTTTCTTCTGTGTGTGTTTCTTTAATCCTCCCTACTTATAAGGACCCTAGTCATGTTGGATTAGGGCCCATACTAATGACCTCACTGTAATTTAAATACCTCTTTAAGGACACTATCTCTAAATACAGTCACATTCTGAAGTACTGGGCATTAGGACTTCAACACATGAAATGTCGGTGAACACAATCCAGCCCATAACAGTCACCCCTCTCCCAATGTTCCAATCTGTGTCTCAAATTAACTTATTATCTACATCCAACCACCCTAGAAACCTCTGTTTAAAATTTTGGGATGGTTTGCCTATTGTACTATGAATGACAAACACTTCTCTGACCATCTGTAGACCCTCACTGCTTGTATATATTTGTAGGCTTAGGACTTTATCATTATAAAGTATGGCTTTACCATCATCAATAAGCTTTTTCATACATTACATATGAAATAGCCATGTAACAGGTGGGACGGTCCTGTCATTCTATGGATGAGGACTCCAGGTACACATGCCTGGGTTTCAATTCTAGCTCTGCCACTCATTAGCTAGTTGACCTTCTTTTTTTTTTTTTTTTTAAAGATTTTTTATTTATTTATTTGAGAGAGAGAGAATGAGAGACAGAGAGCATGAGAGGGAGGAGGGTCAGAGGGAGAAGCAGACTCCCTGCTGAGCAGGGAGCCCGATGCGGGACTCGATCCCGGGACTCCAGGATCATGACCTGAGCCGAAGGCAGTCACTTAACCAACTGAGCCACCCAGGTGCCCCTAGCTAGTTGACCTTCTTAAAGGTTAGCTATTACCCAACCCTCCTGTCCCTCAGTTTTCTCATGTACAAACGAGAAATATTAATAGTACCTACATCCTGTGGTCGCTATTACAATTAAATGGTTTAATAAGTGTGAAACACTTGGAACTCTGTCCTGTAAAGAATAAACATTTTATATTATATCTCTGTTAGTTATTATTATTTGTTGCTATTGCTAGAGGGCACTCTGTATTTAAAGTATTGGAAAGAGAATCAAATTCACCAATTCTAATCAGCCATATGCTGGATACCAGTTTTACAGTGAATAGTTTCATTTTCCCTAAAATGCCCACCTCTTTTTGGTGCATGCAAGTTGTTTTTCAATAATTTTCTAAGTTATTGAATACAAATAATGATGATCTCAAGATGAGAGGATTTTTCCAGAAGTGTAACTAAGACCAAAGGGAGAAGACTTGCCTGTTTGGCAAGTAAATTCGAGGAAGGAGAGGGAACTCTGAAGGCAGTTTCATATATTTATAGCACTAAGTATATGATGAGCTCTTGATAAATATTTAAAAAGTGACAATGATGAAGACGGTGATGATTCACAAAGGGAGGAAGGAACTCAAGGATGAAAGTTACCCAGATTTTTAAAAAAGATCATATAAAAATGTCTAAAGTTCCGTCACTTGGAATGTTAATGATATCTGAACCATCCTGGAAAAAGACAAGAAACTTGAAGAGAACTGAAGTATCTTCTCTCAGTCCTCTTATGAGAAACTAAAAACAATAATGACTAAAGTGTTAGTTACTGTACCAGGGCAATTTTCAATATTCTTTTCTAGGCTTATATTCAAAGAATTCAATTAAACAAACACATCTTGAGCACATACCATGTGCCATTTCTACTGTAACAATAAAAAATGGAATGTGGGCACTAGAATGGTAAAATGTAGCAGAGGGCCACCAAAAATTGTATATAACATATACTCAGAACATTTATGTACTTGTGTGTACACTGCATGCACACTGTGTAAACTGAGGAAAATGGCTGGGAAGAGCTGAGGCAGGGGTCTGGAAAACTGTGCAACTCTATAAATATCCCAGAGATTAGTCACTCATTGCCTGAAAAACAAAAGATGGGCACCAGGAGGATGAAAAAAATAAAGGTGGGCATCGGGCCTACTGAGAGGAAAAGCTAAAACTGAAGTACCAGTTTTATGCACGTAGGTGCCTGTCAATTTTCTGTGAAGACAGAATACCTGGGTAGGAAAAGATGAGCCTGGGTAAGTTTAGGCCAGGGCGAATGAAACTCCCCAGAGGTAGAAGGAAGAAAGAAGAGGTCAAAATGGCAAACCCATGAGAAAATGCAGCTGCCAAGAACCACAGAAGCACTCACCTTCCCACGTGGCACACAGACATCAAGGGGTGACATTGGACCCCATGACTTTGGATATGAATAACAGGCTTTGGAGTCACACAGATCAAGGTTTGCGTCTAGCTCCAATTCTTACTGGTGAGTTATGTTATACTGAACACATTGCTTCGTTTCTGTAATCCTGTTTCCTAGTTTAGCTCAACACTGTGCTCAGGTACGGTCCCCACCCTGAAGGAGCACAATGTCGTAAGAAAAAAAGACATGGGAACAAATCATTAGGATATAGTGAGTCAGGGTGGGGAACACACTGAAAAAGTGGCAATGATGAAGAAGGATGAGATTGTACATAAGCTAGAGATATAGCACCGAAAGGGGATTATCTGGTTTTGATGAGAATTGGGGTTGGAGCACATGGAGAGAAAAGAGCAGGAAAAGCTTCCCTAGAAAGGTAATAGAGAACATGTGTTGGATTCGAGAGAGGAGGAGGACTGGTTAAGTGACTGAGGAGGGGAAGAACATTACAATCAGCAGGAACAGCATGTGTGAAGGCGTGGAATCCTGAAACTGCCCAGTGTGTTCCAGGAACCACACAACTGTGGGAGTGCGAGACGGAAGGTACCGAGCTAAGCAAAGGGCCCATCACAGAGGATCATCTTATCCAGGCCAAGAACTTGGAATCACGTTATAGCTGACAGAAAAACAATAAAACATTTATCTCACTCCACTTGGGCTATTAATTTCAATCCTCTAAATTTTTTTTCTGAAGTATTTCTTTTCTGAAGATTAAAAATTCTTAATTAAATTTTCTTTCACAAGAAGCTTGCATTATTAGACTTGGAAAGTGGATTGGACGTTATTTTCCCAACGCCTTCTGTTTCTGTCATCTGGAATTACAAACTGAATCAACTAAGTTTGATTGTTAAAACCAAAGTTAAGATCTAACTAAGATCTAGCTGAGCTACAAAGGAAATTTTCCTCCTCTGATTTCTCGAACATTGGATTGTTGAGCTTCTCTATCGTGCTCCACTATACCAATAAACGACGGGTTCACAAAAAAGACACAGCACTGCACATGGATCCTTTTGAAATAACTGAAGACTTCTCTTAAGAGTAAACCTTAGCAGGGGCGCGTGGGTGACTCAGTCGGTTAAGTGTCTGCCTTCCACTCAGGTCATGATCTCAGGGTCCTGGAATCAAGACCCACATAGGGCTCTCTGCTCAGCAGGAAGTCTGCGTCTCCCTGTCAATCTCCCTCTGTGATCTCCCTCTCTCTCTCTCTCAAATAAATAAATAAAACCTTAAAAAAAAAAAAAAAAGAGTAAACCTTAGCAAAGAAAATCACTGTGGTAGACAATAATTATAATTAATACAAGTAATAAATACTTAAAGACACTCCCAAAAACTTCATGGAAAATAGGAGGCTAGAGATAGAAAAATTCTTAGACTGACAATTTCATGGAGGTTCTATGACAAATCCAGGGGGCACCATTCACACAGACACAAAGGAAATGGCATCCCCTAGAGCTGTGTAGTGCACAACTCACATGGTGGCATGAGGCAGTTCTGGCCAATTCAGGGATCAGATCGTTAAACTTTGTGTTGCAAAAAAGAAGTGGCATTGGTGTAGAAATGTCTAATCAAGAGCTCCAGTAAGATAATTTTGGTGTATTGATGTTTAACTTCAATGAAATTCATAAAGTCTCAAGTAATGAGTTATCAAGGTCGGCTGTAGTTCAAGGTCTCCTGTGAAAACGCTTCCTGGGTATCCTTGACAAAGGAGCCAAAGGAAATGACCTTCCCAGGAGCAGTTATTTAAAGAATAAGGACGGTGGTAATCACTCCACTATTTGCTCCCTCTCCCTCTGACCAGAGAGGAAGTTCTAGGACAAAAATTATACTTTCTGAGACAAACCCAATAATCTGTAAGTTGGTGGTTATTAAGCAAAGGATAATAACAGAAATGATTTAGTCTGAATGATTTAACTGTAATTTCATAGCTGAGACAGTACTTTCCAGAATTTAGAAATGGAATGTCTACCCTGGCAGTGCTTATCATTATTATATTATTGTACATTTTTATGATTTTCACAAGAACAACTGAGAGTAGTTTTTAATAACAAAAAATTCAGAGGAGGACATCACTTCTTCAATGTTGGTTGTTAGTGTATCTTCATGCATATTTACAGAGCTTAGAATGAGTAGGGTTAATAAATGAATTGTTTAATATAAGAACCAGGGCTATGTTATAACATAGCACACAAGCACACACTATATATACATATAATTGTTCCTTTCAATGACATTCTTCCTCTCCCAGGCAAAAATGTATTACAGATAAAAGAGAACAGGACGGAAGTTGCTGGCTTTTTTCCCTCCCTGGTTTCAGATTACATGAAAACACTCCATGGGCTGACTCAGAGGATACACAATATACATTGTTAAGAACTTTAGGCTCATTTATTCAGATTTAATATTAGGACATAGTTACTATTAAAACACACTTTTCATACACAAGCATTTACATGCCAGCTTCATTTTTTTCAGCCTTGGATATTAGTTTCTTGGTTAATATCAAATCCACAATAAACAAAAGAGCCACTTCTGCAATATGTATAATAAGTGTAAAGAACCATCTGGAAGGTAAGGGAATGGAGGAAGTGGTGTGCAACCAGCCATGATTTCACCAGCAAATAAATTGTCTATAGCTCTCAAGTGTCAATATGACTATTCTATCAGATGTTCAAAACGTACTCATCCATGCAGTGTGAAGGAATAAACTACTGCTGTAATAATGTACCACCAGAGAACACAAGTAACTCTAAAACAGTCAACCTTTCCTCTCTCTATATTTTTACAAAAAAAAAAAGAGTGAAGCTCAACTAAATCTGGAGAAACAGAAAATTACAGTGAAACAAACCCACATTTCTGACCCAAGTCAATTGGAATTAAGTGCTGAAACCCAGCCCAGAATTTTACGATACCTAGTATATTTTAAATGTATATGAGAAATACATCTCTTAATCCATGTTTAAGAAAAAAAAGCTCAATTTTCTGAAACTAGATTTGTTAGTAATTGATCAGGAACTTCTTTTTGGCCCAAGAGATTAGTATCTCTCAGGCAACAGGGTCCACAAACCAATTTTATTCTCATTGCTCCATGATGCCAGTTCCTTGGTAGCAGACAGCTGGGAAATCTAGAATATTCTAGATGATTAAGGGATACCTCTGAGATATTTGGATTGCAATCTTTTTTTCTGCAATACATTGTAAAGCAGTTTAAGAACTTTCCATCCCTGAGTCCATTGACTCAAAAGTCCATTGAGAATAGTATCTTTTAAACAAATACTCAAAGAGTTTGGCTATTTTTAGAACACATGGCTTTGTCCTGGCAGATTTACAAACCAAATCATGAGGGGTTAGTGTATCTTGCTGCATATCAAAGGATTCTCTTCAGTGAGAAAGAAATCTATAGTCTTGGTTGTCTCTGAAAGCAAGCAGCTTTTACCTAATGACTTTATAACGTTCCCAAAAAATCATCTGATAATCAAAAGTTTAAGACTCAACCCTAAATCATAGTTTTGTGATAGTCTTTTCCTTCCAGAAGTTACTGTCTTTCAAAGCATTAATATAATGATACTGATACTGATAATGATGAATGTTTCTTGCCTTATTCAAATAATTTTCTGAACAGTTATGTGTAAATTTTTTATGACTCTAAAGTTACTTTTAGGGCACCTGGGTGGCCCAGTTGGTTACGCCTCTGCCTTCGGCTCAGGTCATGACCCCAGGGTCCTGGGATCAAGCTCCACATTAGGCTCTCTGCTCAGCAGACAGCCTGCTTCTCCCTCTCCCCGTGCTGCTCCCCCTGTTGTGCTCTCTCTCTCTGACAAATAAATAAATAAATAAATTTTTAAAAAAAATAGTTACTTTTAAGAATCCAAAGAGATTTCTTTTTCAAAAAATCTATAACAAATCTTTTCATAAAGCCATGGATTTTTCCTTAAAAGGAAAATTTTGTTCCTAACTATTCTGCTTTGATGAATAGGTGCTTTCATCTATTACAAATGCCTAAGTATCACAGATATATGGGGAGTGATTAACAATACAAAATTGTTTTACAAGAAGTGGGAAATAAGGCGGAAAAAAAGGCTCCCCTTGTCACCCACTCCCTCCCTGCTGGTTTGTTACTTTGGGTATATAATCTCATACACGATGTATATTTGAGTACACTAGATTTACCCGAAATAAGAGAAGTCTAATTAAATTGGAAGATAACCACCTCTGGACAGAGAGAAATATTCTTATTACCCATCATGACCTTTCAATATGACTTTAAAAGAGTAACATCTAATTTCATTATTCTTAACCTAAATTGTCCTTTACATGTTCACCTTTACAGATATGTATATACATGTGTATATATATATATATATATATATATCCAGACACATATAACATTTTTATATACATATTTATATATGTAGGTATGTATGTTGACATTGTTAAACTTAACCTGAGCCCTGTGCTCCTGGAAAACAGGGACATTAAGAAATCCCCCACCCTTTTGTGTTCCAGGAAATGGTTTACTGCAAATAACCCCCATTCCCCATTATGAGTGAAATAAGACTCATAGGTGCCCCCCTTGTTTACCTATCCCGAGGCCAGACACAGACCTTCCAGATTCCCTTTCAGAAATGATTAGCTCAACTGTTTGAATCCCTTAACCAATCTGGACAAAATATCTGCTTCCCTGTAGTTAGCCTTCTCTGCTTCCTTCAGGCCCCTGAACTTTACCCCTCCCCCATTCTGAGCTGGCAAATAGCACCTTAAAAGTCTCTTAGGATCACACACCCGGTCACTCACTCCCCACACCCCATTCTTTCTAGCCTTGTTTGCCCCTCCTAGGAGACCTAAAAAAAAATCCTTTTTCCCTGACCTTTGAGAAGCTTACAGATTTTATGAAAGGAACATTCTCCCTATTTATCTGCAATGGTCCCCTTCCTCATATTGCAATAAACCTTTCAAATAAAATCTCTCTTTACCTAAATCTGGATTTGCTTTTACATGACACTTTATACACCACACTCGCATATCCATTCAGAGAAATGAGCTCATGTTGCTCTGATTTGAGTTAAAAATAAGGAAATTAGATAGATGTATCCCATCTTCTTCCTAGAGTAACGTGGAAAGAAGAGCCTGAGTCTGAAAAACCAAAAGGGCTATAAGAAACTAGAATGAAACACTTTTGTTATCAATTTTTTCCACTTATATCATTGTAGACATCAAACTCACCTCAGCTAAAACTCACCTTGGACAAAGACTGCGTAAGAAACAACTTTTCTCTAAAGAAAGCTTTCCTGTGAGAAAAGTAAGACCTTCCATAACCTCACAAGTTGGAACCAAGTCCTCTGGTCTATGATGCATCTATTCATTAGGATCCTGCCACTTTTGAATTATTCAAAATCATTATAAAATGCAGCTTTCATCTGGAAAAAAAAAATGTACCTCTGAGAGACACTAAATTTAGTTCCACTGGAGATAAAGTAAAGTGGTCTGTGCTTCCATAATCATGTCAACAGCCTAGCTTTTATCTCTACTAAACTCCTGGGCAGCACAGCTGGGATGCAGCCACCCAAGACAGAAATCTGGACACCATGTAACCAGCCTGCTTATTGCTAAGAAGCATTAACAGTCCATCTAAACTGTCCTATACTTGTTGAACAAGAGCTGTTTGAAATAATGTTTTACATTTGCAACTTTTTTTATTACAGATGCATTAATTAGACTCCTTTTTAAAAAATTCATTGCTTTTTCTAACACTAATACAGTAATATTATACATCATATAATTCTCTTTCTGCATCTTTTCAGCTTTAAATCATAGAAAACTCTCAAAAACCAACCTTTCAACATCCTCCTCTGTAACTACAAGCTGTCAAATAAATTTTGTGGATACACATGAACATAGAACGTTGCTGTAGATTATTATTTTAGAAGATGGGTGATTCAATTCACTTATAATTGACAATATGACTCATGATCAGATTTGATATAATAACAAATTAGCTATGATGCTAATAAGTGGTAATTAAATGAGTGAAGCAGACATTTTAGAACTCCCAAGACCAAGCTGAGGAGATGCAGCACATCTTTATTTTGATTTGTTTTATTTTCACCATTATTTTCAGATTGTTTTGGCAACCATACTCAAGTATCGAGATAAAAGGCAGAGTTTTGGAACCTATGAAAAGCTAAAGATATTTACTTTCTGCTCAAATGGTACTTCCTCATGGAAGACTTCCCCAACCTCCACTGTTAGGTCAAATCCCATCACATAGCCTCATAATGCCAGGCAACTTCTCCTTCACGGCAATTACCACAGTGAAAAATTTAATATGCAGTGTGTGGATATTAATGACTGCCTCTCTCACTAGACTGTCAGCTCCATGAGACCAGGAGACCATGTTTTTTTCTTCATTAGCACCTTCCCAGGTATAAAGCCTAGCACCCAGTAAGGGCTTATAGATATGTACTAAATGGATGAATGTGGTTTTACTGAAACAAAACAAACAAAAAATTACAGTTTGCTAATTTATGGACTAGAAGACTTTTATGCTTTGCACCTTCTTATTTATAAATGTTAAAGTGGAAATAAATTAAATCAGCTTCTTGAGATGGAATAAGAAGGTCTTTATTCTGCCCTAATAAGCCAAAGAATAACAAGGTTCTAAAAAATGTGTCTGAAACACCTTTTCAAGTGCCTAATCTGAGTATAAATATAGCAAACTCAGCATATGAAATCCCAGAAATAGATGTTATACCTTCTAAATGTATATTCTTCACTTCAGAGGGCCTAATAATATTTTCTTTTATGTATAAAAATGGTATTAACACATGATTAGAGTTGTTTTTCTATGACTAATCTATTCATTCTATCTCACCTGCCACCTTTTTCCTGGTGATAAATGGCATGCATTGTAAGGCACCTGGTTGAGATTACAGGTGAGTCTGGGGCTTGCTAGGTTGAGTGAGACTAAACCAGTTACCACTAGAATCAGACATTCAATATTAGCATCGTCACTATTTTGCCCTTCCCAACTGCAGTCACCAAATATTTCCAGCATGACAAATATCATAACTACTTGCCAACATTCAAACATTATTTTTAAAATATTTAATTGGAAAAGAAATTTAAATAAATTAAAAAATAAAATGAAAATTTGAAAAATTAATATAGCCTAAAGAAGATATAAACTGGGTCAATACACAACATTCCTTTCATTAGCTATTAGGCATACTTAACCTAACAATACAAGAAATTCTTTAGGTTGTTAGGTATGTTTTTGACCAGATGGATACACAGCTAGCTGGCTAGACAGATGAATAGACAGACAAGTATGTCTTGAGGTAGTAATTACTTATGTGGTCCTTGCTATACAATTTACTTTTTACTGTAGAGCACTTAATTTATAGAGCTTAACAGATATACTACGTATTTCCAGAGTAGGAGAACTCTGAATTATTAACTGAATTTAATTATCAGACCCTCTATACTGTTTTTTGAGTGTTTTCATTATAGGGCAGCCTTGCAAAATGCAAGGGAGGGTAAGAGATCATTCTGTTTGCAAAAGTTCTTAACAGGAAGGCAGTGTTGTTAAGATGTCAATACTACCAAAAGCAATCTACATATTCAAAGGAATCCCCAGCAAAATCCCAATGATGTTTTTATAAAAATAGAAAAACCCATCCTACAATTCAGAATCTCAAGAGACTCTGAATAGCCAAAACAATCTTGAAAAGGAAGAACAAAACTGGGAAACTCATACTTCCTGATTTTATTTTTTTTTAAGGTATTTATTTATTTATTTACGTAATCTCTACATCCAATGTGGAGCTTGAACTCACAACCCCAAGATCAAGAGTCACACACTCTTCCAACTGAGCCAGCCAGGTGCCCCTCATATTTCCTAATTTTAAAACTTAATACAAATCTAGAGTAATCAAAACAGTGTGGTACTGGCATAAACTCAGACATATAGACCAATAGGATAGAATAGACAGCCTAGAAAGAAACCCTCACATATATGATCAAATGATTTTTGACAAAGATACCAAGACCATTCAATGGGAAAAGGATAGTTCTTCCTGCAAATGCTATCGGGAAAACTGGATATCCACAAGCAAAAGAATTAAGTTGGACGTTTACCTAGCAACATACACAAAAATTAACTCAAAATGGAAAAGACCTAAAACTATAAAAGTCTTAGGGAAAAAAAATAGGGCAAAGTTTCACAACATTGGATTTGGTAATGATTTCTTGGATAATACACCAAAGACACAGACAACAAAAGAAAAAATAGACAAATTAGACTTCATGAAAAATTTTCAACTTTGTGCACCATGCACCAAAAAGACAGTATCATCAAAGTAAGAAGCAACCCACAGAATGAGATAAATATTTGCAAGTCATATATATGATAAAGGATTAATATCCTGAATATATAGAGAATTTCTAAAACTCAACAATAGGAAAAAAAAAAAGACAAGCAACAATCCAATTCAAAAATGGACAAAGGACTTGAACAGATATTTCTCCAAAGAAGATACACAGATGACCAATAAGCACATGAAAAAATATTCAACATCATTAATCATTAGAAAAATGCAAACCAAAAAACTACAATGAGATACCACCTCACACCTATTAGGATGGCTACTATAAGAAAGAGGAAGAGGAAGAGAGGAAGAGAGGAAGAAAAGAAAGAAAGAAAGAAAGAAAGAAAGAAAGAAAGAAAGAAAGAAAGAAAGAAAGAAAGAAAGGAAGGAAGGAAGGAAGGAAGGAAGGAAGGAAGGAAGGAAGGAAGGAAGGAAGGAAGGAAGGAAGGAAGGAAGGAAGGAAGGAAGGAAGGAAGGAAGGAAAGAAAGAAAGAAAGAAAGAAAGAAAGAAAGAAAGAAAGAAAGAAGGAAGGAAGGAAGGAAGGAAGGAAGGAAGGAAGGAAAGAAAGAAAGAAAGAAAGAAAGAAAGAAAGAAAGAAAGAAAGAAAGAAAGAGAAAGAAAGAAAGGAAGGAAAGAAGGAAGGAAGAAAGAAAGAAAAGGAAGGAAGAAAGAAAGATGGAGGGAGGGAGGGAGGAAGAAGGGAGGGAGGGAAGGAAGGAAGGAAGAAGGAGAAGGGGAGAAAGAAAGAAAGAAAGAAAGAAAGAAAGAAAGAAAGAAAGAAAGAAAGAAAGAAAATAAGCATCAGCAAGGATGTGTAGAAATGGGAATTCTTGTGTACTTTTGGTGGGAATGTAGAAAACAGTATGATGGTTCCTCAAAAATATTAAATATAGACTTACCATATGATCTAACAATTCCACTTCTGGGTCCCAAAGAATTGAAAGAAATGAAAGGGTCTCAAAGAGATATTTGTACATCCATGTTTATAGCAGCATTATTCACAAAAGCTAAAACATGAAAGTGTCCAAGTGTCCATCAACAGATGAATGGATAAGCAAGATGTGGTATTTATAGGACTTCCAGGAAAGATGGCAGAGTAGGAAGACCCTAAGCTCACGTTCTCCCATGAATACAACTAGATAATATTCACATCAGTGTAAATAAACCAGAAAAAGACCTGAAGGCTGGCAGAACAAACTCTCCACAGTTAAATATAGAGAAAAGTCTTCATCAAAGAGGATAGGAAAGGCAGAGACGTGATCAGGAACTAAATGGAGCCTCAAGCCTCAAGACTGTCTACGGGAGGGAGGGAAGACATGGGCATGGGTAGGAGAGAGAAACTCACACTGGGGAGCCCATAAGGGAAGATGCCCATAACATTTGCCTTTGAAAACCAGAGAAGCCAAATTTCATGAGTTCTTAAATCAGTGAGACTTAAAACCTAGAACTTTAAAGATTAGCAGGCTCATAGGAAAGCTGGGAGGGCAAAAGGAAACTGAGTCCCTGCCCTTAAAAAGACACCACAACAAACAGCCCCACAGAGATATAGCACAGAAACAGCATTTTGAAAAACACCTAGGGTATATGGGAAGAAGATTTGTTTATCAATCTCAGAACATATGGTGGAGAGGCAGGGATGTTGGGAGATCTCTCCAGGAACAAAGGAGCTAGCCCTTTCCTTCCCCCACTATGCAACCTAAACACACGGCCATGTGTGAGAATCAGCATGGAGCAGACACTCCCTACCTAACTTGCTAAGAGTGCACCCCATCCCTGCATTCCGTTGCAGACACACCCACCCCAGCCAGGCTCCTGCTCCAGGTCTCCCCCCACAACACACCAGCACGAACCTTGCTAACACTGCCACCCTGCCCCTGCATGCTTCTGTGGTTCCAACCCCTCCAATTTGTTTTTGGCTTGAGCCTATCCAAAGCAGTGCCACAAGCCTGGCAGGGAAACAGCCCCAACAGGGGCCAGCACCATTCCAAGTAATGCCTGCCCTGGGGAAAGGGAAAGATAACCACATACAACAGTCAGACTGCAGCTCAAGTAATGGGCTGGTGGTAGCTATCTGGTCTGACTGCAGGCCCCACCTACCAACAAAAGATTCTAAAGGCACAACATAGGGGAAGCACTACTGCATCTCAGGCAAATTCCTGGTCCAACTCAGCTCAAACCCAAAGCAGCCCCAGACTGGCCCGTTGACAACACAAGGACAAAACCCTGCCCATAGTGGGCAAAGAGAAAAACTGCAGACAACTGGACTGAAGGAAAAAGTGGCTCAGCCGCAATAGCAGGGTGCACACAACACACATGGAAGACAGCCCTGAAGTGCCAGGTTCTGGTGAACAGGGGACATTGCAGAGCTCTAAAGGGCTTCTCCATAAGGCCACTACTTTCAAGAATTGGAGACACAACTGACTTTCCTAACACAGATAGAGCCAGAGAGAGTTAGACAAAATGAGGAGACAGAGGAATATGTCCCAAATGAAAGAACAGGACCGTCATAGCAAGAGACTTAGGCAAAATGGAGATAAGTAATATGCCTGATAGAGAATTTAAAGTAATGTCATAAAGATACTCACTAGACTTGAGAAAAGAGTGTAGGATCTCAGTGAAACCCTCAACAAAGAGATAGAAAACATAAAAAAGAACCAGTCAGAGATGAAGAACTCAATAACTAAAATTAAAAACGCACTAGATGGAATAAATAGTAGACAAGAGGAGGTTGAAGAACAGATCAGCAACCTAGAGGTCAGAGAAATAGAAAGCTATCAAGATGAAAATGTGAGAGAGAAAAAAATAATACAAAATGGAAATAGACTTAGGGAACTCAGCGATACCATCAAACATAATAACATTCACATTATAGGGATCCCAGAAGGAGAAGAGAGAAAAAGGGACAGAAAATTATTCAAAGAAATGATAGCTGAAAACTTCCCAAATCTGGGAAACAGAAATCCAGATCCAGGGCCACAGTAGCCCCCAACAAAATCAACTCAAGGATGTCCACACTAAGACATATAGTAAGTAGAAATGGCAAAAGGTGGTGATAAAGACAGAATTAAAAAAAAAAAAAACAGCAAGAGAAAAGAAAATAGTTATATACAAGGGAAACCCCATAAGGCTATAAGCTGATTTTTCAGCAGAAACTTTGCAGGCCAGAAGAAAGTGACATGATATATTCAAAATGCTAAAGGAAAAAAAACCTGCAGCCCATAATACCCTATCCAGCAAGGCTATCATTCAGAATAAAAGCAGAGATAAAGAGTTTCCCAGACAAATGAAAATTAAAGGAATTCATGAAAACTAAACCAGACCTACAAGAAATGTTAAAAGGGACTCCTTGAGTGGAAAGGAAATAGCATAAGTAGGAGTAAGAAAAGTAAGAAACCCAAAAGCAGTGAAATTAAGTATATCTATAAAAATCAGTTAAGGGACTCACAAGATAAAAGGATGTAAAGTATGACAGCATATTATAAAAACTGATGGAGAGAAGAGTAAAGAATTAGTTCAAACTTATGTGACCATCAACTTAATATAGACTGCTATATGCATAAGACATTATATACAAGCCAAATGGTAACCACAAATCAAAAACCAGTAATAAACATTAAAAAAATAAAGGAATCCAAGTATATCACTAAAAAAAAAAAAGCCAACTAATTGTGAGAAAAGAGAGCAAGAGAAGAAAGGAACAGACAAGAGCTACAAAACAACCATAAAACAAGTAACAAAATGGCAGTAAGTACATATCTAGCAATAATTACTTTGAATGTAAATGGACTAAACATTTCGATCAAAAGACATAGGGTGACAGAATGAGTAAAAAGCAAAACCCATATATATGTTGCCTACAAGAGACTCATCTGAGACCCCTTTAGACACATGCAAATTGAAAGTGAAGGGATGAGGGCACCTGGGTGGCTCAGTCAGTTAAGTGTCTGCCTTCGGCTCAGGTCATGATCCCAGTGTCCTGGGTTGGAACCCCATATCGGACTCCCTCCTTGGCAGGGAGTCTGCTTCTCTTTCTCCCTTCACCCCTCCCCATGACCATGCTCTCTCTCTCGCTTACTCTCTCTCAAATAAATAAATAAAATCTTTAAAAAAGAAAAGAAAGTGAAGGGATGAAAAGGCATTTAGCATGCAAGTGGAAGTAAAAGAAACCTTATATTGGACAAAATAGACTTTAAAACAAAGACTGTAACAAGAGACAAAGAAGGACACTATATAATCATAAAGGGAACAATCCAACAACAAGATATAACAATTGTAAATATTTATGCACCCAACATGGGAGCACCCAAATACATAAAGCAGTTAACAACAAACATAAAGGAAATAATCAATAGTAATAGAATAATAGTAGGAGATTTTAACATCCCACTTAGATCAATGGATAGATCATCCAAACAGAAAATCAACAAGGAAACAGGGGCTTTGAATGACCCACTGGGGGGCGGGTGGAGGCATCTGGGTGGCTCAGTCAGTTAAGTGTCTGCCTTCAGGTCAGGTCATGATCCCAAGGTCCTGGGATCGAGCCCCACCTCAGGCTCCCTGCTTAGAGGGGAGTCTGCTTCTCCCTTTGCCCTTCCCCTTACTTGTGCTCTCTCAAGCTCTCTCTCTCTCACACACACACACTCTCTATCAAATAATAAATAAAATCATTTAAAAAAATGAATGATCCATTGGACCAATGGATCCAGCAGATGTATTCAGAATATTCCATCCTAAAACAGCAGAATATACATTCTTTTCAAGTACACATGGAACATTCTCCAGAATAGATCACATACTGGGTCACAAAACAAGTCTCAACAAATTCAAAAAGATTAAAGTCATACCATGCATCTTTTCTGACCACACACAATGAAACTAGAATCATCCACAATGATAAAATCTGGAAGAGCACAAATACACATAGGTTAAATAACATGCTACTAAACAATAAATGGGTCAACCAAGATCAAGAGGAAATCAAAAAAATATATGGATACAAATGAAAATGAAAGCACTGTGGTCCAAAATCTTTGGGATGCAGCAAAGCAGTTCTAAGAGGGAAGTTTAGAGTAATCCAGGCCTACCTAAGAAGCAAGAAAAATCTCAGATAAACAACTTAACCCTACACCTCAAGAAGCTAGAAAAAGAAGAACAAACCAAACCCAAAACCAGTAGAAGGAAGGAAAAAATAAAGATTAGAGCAGAAATAAATGAAATAGAAGTAAAAACACAATAGAATAGATTGATGAAACCAGGAGCTGGTTCTTTGAAAAGGTCAACAAAATTGATAAACCTTTAGCCAGATTCATTTAAAAAAAAGAAAGAAAGAAAAGAAAAAGAAAGAAAGAGAGAGAGGGGACTCAAATTAAAAAAATCAGAAATGAAAGAGAATAAACAATAATTGATACCACAGAAATACAAAGGATTATAAAAGAGCATTATGAAAATTATATTGCCAACAAATTGGACAACCTAGAAAAAAAATGAATAAATTCCTAGAAACATATAGTCTCCCAAAACTGAATCAGGAAGAAGTAGAAAATTTGAACAGATTGACTACCAGCAATGAAATTGAAGCAGTAATAAAAAATCTCCCAACTAACAAAAATCCAGGACCAGATGGCTTCACAGGTGAATTGTATGAAACACTTAAAGAGAATTCAAACCGATTCTTTTCAAACTATTCCAAAAAATAGAAGAGGAAGGAAAGCTTCCAAATTCATTCAAGAGGTCAGCATTACCCTGATACCAAAACCAGGTAAAGATACAAAAAAGAAAAGAAAAGAAAAGAAAAGAAAAGAAAAGAAAAGAAAAGAAAAGAAAAGAAAAGAAAAGAAAAATATAGGCCAAATCTCTCATGAACATAGATAAAAAAAATTCCTTGGCAAAATATTAGCAAACCAAATCCAGCAATACCTTAAAAATAATCATTCATCACAATCAAGTGAGATTTATTCCTAAGTTGCAAGGGTGGTTCAATATTTGCAAATCAATGTGATACATCACATCAATAAGAGAAAGGATAAAAGCCATTTGATCATTTCAGTAAATGCAGAAAAAGCATTTGACAAAGTACAACATCCATTCATGATAAAAAAAAAAAAAAAACCCTCAACAAAGTAGGTTTAGAGGGAATATACCTCAACACAGTAAAGGCCATATATGAAAAACCCACAGCTAACATCACACCCAATGGTAAAAAACTGAGAGCTTTTCCCCTGCGATCAGGAACAAGAGAAAGAGGTCCACTCTCACCACTTTTATTCAACATAGTACTGGACATACTAGCCATAGCAATCAGACAACAAAAAGAAATAAAAGGCATCCAAATTCATAAGGAAGAAGTAAAACTTTCAGTATTTGCAGATGACAGGATACTATATATAGAAAACCCTAAAGACTCCATCAAAAAACTACTAGAATGGATAGAATTCAGTAAGGTCACAGGATACAAAGCCAATATACAGAAATCCATTGCATTTCTATAAACTAAAATGAAATAGCAGAAAGAGAAATTAATAAAACAACCCCATTTACAATTGCACCAAAAAGAATTAAATACCTAGGAATAAACTTAAGGAGGAGAAAGATCTGTACTCTGAAAACTACAAAACATTGATGAAAGAAATTGAAGACAACACAAACAAATGGAAAGATACTCCATGCTCATGGATTGGAAGAACAAATATTGTCAAAATGTTCACACTACTCAAAGCAGTCCACAGATTTAATGCAATCTCTGTGAAAATACTAACAGCAATTTTCACAGAACTAAAACACATAATCCTAAAATTTATATGAAACCAAAAAAGACCCAGACTAGCCAAAGCAATCTTGAAAAAGAAGAACAAAACTGGAGGTATCACAATCCCAGATTTCAAGACATACTACAAATCTATAGTAATCAAAACAGTATGGTAATGGCACAAAAAAAGACACAGATCAATGGAACAGAATAGAGAGCCCAGAAATAAACCCACAATTAATCTTTGACAAGGAGGCAAGAATAGGCAGTGGGAAAAAGTCTCTTCAACAAATAATACTGGGAAAACTGCATGCAGAAGAATGAAACTGGACCACTTTCTTATATCATACACAAAAATAAACTCAAAATGGATTAAGAACCTAAATGTGAGACCTAAAACTATAAAAATCCTTGATGACAGCACAGGCAGTCATTTCTCTGACGTTGGCCATAACAACATTTTTCTAGATATGTCTCCTGAGGCAAGGAAAACAAAAGCAAAAATAAAAATAAAAAGCTCTGCACAGCAAAGGAAATAATCAACAAAACTAAAAGGCAACCTAATAAAAGGAGAAGATATTTGCAAATGATATATTCAATAAAGGGTTAGTATCCAAAATATACAAAGAAGTTATACAACTCAACACACAAAAAACAAATAATCCAATTTAAAAATGGGCAGAAGACATAAACAGACATTTCTCCAAAGAAGACACAAATGGCCAACAGACACATGAAATAACATCACTCATCATCAGGGAAATACAAATCAAAACCACAATGAGATGCCACCTCATACCTGTCAGAATGGCTAAAATCAAAAACACAGGAAACAGCAAGTGTTGACGGGATGCAGAGAAAAAGGAACCCTCTTGCACTGTTGGTGGGAATGCAAACAGGTGCAGCCACTGTAGAAAACAGTACGGAGTTTCCTCAAAAATTAAAAGTAGAAGTACCCTATGATCCAGTAATTCCACTCCTGAACATTTACCCAAAGAAAATGAAAACACTAATTTGAAAAGATATACACACCCTTATGTTTATTGCAGCATTATTTACAATAGCCAAATTACGGAAGTAGCCCAACTGTCCATTAATAGATAAATGGATAAAGAAGATATCACACACACACACACACACACACACACACACACACACTGGAATATTACTCAGCCATAAATAAGAACAGAATCTTGCCATTTGCAACAACATGGATGGACCTAGAGAGTGTAATGCTAAGCAAAGTAAGTCAGTCAGAGAAAGACAAATGCCACATGATTTCACTCATACATGGAATTTAAGAAACAAACAAAGAAAAAAGACAAATCAAAAAACAGACTTAACAATAGAGAACAAACTGATGGTTAAGGGACGTGGGTGGGGGGACAGGTGAAATAGGTAAAGGGGATTAAAGAATACACTTATCTTGATGAGCACTGAGTATAGAATTGTTGAATCACTATATTGTATACCTGAAACTAATATAACACTGTATGTTAAATACACTGGAATTAAAATAAAAAATAAAATGAATAAAAATAAATATATAAATAAATGTAAAATACACAAATAATGTATTTATATACAGCAGAATATTATTCAGCTATATAAAAGAAGGAATTTCTGACATATATTACAACATGGCTGAGCCTTGAGGACATTATGCTAAGTGAAATAAGCCAATCACAAAAAAAGACAAATACTGCATGATTCTACTTTTATGAGGTACTTAGAGTAGTCAAAAATCAGAAACAGAAAGTAGAATGGTGGTTTTCAGGGACTGAGTTATTTTTTAATAGATTCCAAATTTCATTTTACAAGATGAGAAGAGTTATGGGCATGGATGGTGGTGATGGTTGCACAACACTATGAATGTATTTAATACCACTGAACTGTATGCTTAAAAATAATTAAGATGGTAAAATTTATGTTCTATGTATTTTAGCACAATTAAAAAAAAAAAAAAAAACTTCGGGGAACAAAAATTCCCAAAAGATGGAAAGTATAGATCATCTTACTTGGAAAGAGCGATCAGGAAGGAAAAATATGGCAATGGGGAAGATTGCAGTGAGAGTCTGTGAAGTGAGAATAGAAACTGAGTGTAATTAGGGCTTCGTGGTGCCATGGGTTAAAAACAAAACAAAACAAAGGAGGGGGATTAAGACATAAAAGAGAAGATGTATAAGTAGAGAGATTTACACTATTGATAGGTTTAGTGACAAAAGGTTCAGTGTATTTAAGCAATGTAATATAGTTAAGCACAGAGAAAGATTGAAAATATTTTCTTCATAAAAATATTTTCTTCATAAAAATGTGAAGACCTAGAAGGACTCTAGCTATCATAAAATCTGATTTCATCTTTAGGTGAGAAAGATAATCTAATTTTTTAAAGATTTATTTATTTATATATTTGACAGAGTGAGAGAGAGAGAGGGAGAGAGCACTAGGAGGAGGAGAGAGGGAAAGGGAGAAGCAGACTCGGAGGCAGAGCAGGGAGCCCGATGCAGGACTCAATCCCAGGCCCTTGGGATCATGCCTGAGCCAAAGGCAGACATTTAACCAAGTGAGCCACCCAGGCATCCCCAGATAATCTAATTTTTGAAAAAATTATACAAGCTGCAGATTTTTAGACTCATGTTCAACTTCCTATAGGTCTAAACTCTTAGATAATTCTAAGATAAAATAGATAGGAACTCACAGCCCAAAATTTTGTTACTTTGCGTATATTACTAGAAAGTATTTTCCTTAACTTACTAGAATCAAAAGCTCTGTGTGTGTGTGTGTGTGTGTGTGTCTAGTCTCTTTATTCAGAATTAAAAGCTTTGTTTATTTTTTTTTTTTTTAAAGATTTTATTTATTTATTTGAGAGAGAGAATGAGAGACAGCACGAGAGGGAAGAGGGCAGAGGGAGAAGCAGACCCCCTGCTGAGCAGGGAGCCCGATGTGGGACTCGATCCCAGGACTCCAGGATCATGACCTGAGCCGAAGGCAGTCGCTTAACCAACTGAGCCACCCAGGCGCCCCAGAATTAAAAGCTTTGTTTAAAACTCTTTGAAAGTTCACTTCTCAGGATTGGTGACTTAAAGGCTCTTCAATTTTGCCTGTCAGTCTCCTTTCTTCTCAGTGAAAGCCTGAGGAATTTGCCTATAGGGACTTCACCTCTCATTTCTAAATCATCTCAGGTTTGTTATTCAAAGGAAGAAGATTCCAGGACTTCTGCTCTAAAGGCTTAGGTGCTAAAGGATGGACTGAGCATCTGAGAGGTAAAGTTGAGGGTGTAGAGGAGCGGGCTGAGGAAGGAAGAGGAAAAGGAGTATGGCTTTTGCAAAGCTCTTGCTGGTGGCCCAGCTCTAAAACTTCTTCTACCTCCTCAAGCTGTGGAGGCTGGCAACGTCTAGACTGAAAGCCAGTGAAGAGTGTAGCTGTCCAAGAAAAACAGGAGGAGGTTGGCTGGGTTCTCAGGGTGGGTCCAGGGTCAGGCCCTCAGTTTTGGTATTTTTGTTATTTTGTTTTGCTTTCCTAATCTCAGTGGTATCTGTCCAAGGGCTCAATTACATCCAATCGCTCTAGAGTGATCAGGCCCTGGGGAGCTGATTCACACTGTCCAAGCTCATAGGAGATGCACTGGTAAAAAAAAAAAAAAAAAAAGAAGAAGTTAACTGACTCATTTACAAAGAGAAATGTGACTTCCAGGCAGATAGGACTAGTTATGTCACTTGGTCAATCCATTCCATCTGCACCAAACAAAGTATACTTGGGAAACCAAGTTGAGAAGAGTTGCTTGGTGAATGTAGTGTCAGAATAGGAGAACTGGTGGTCCGAAGCTACACTCTTTCAATGTACCTTTCTGCACTGTAGGAATACACTGCCAAGGTGATTGGAATTCTCATGTTATCTGGACAGGACACCTATTCCTATAAGGTAATAAATATAAAGCACTCAGTATAATACTTGACACATAGAAAGCACTCAGTTAATATATCATTATTATGGTGCTATCAATATTCTGACAGTAGAGGATAGTGGGCTGACAGCATGGGCTCTGCATTTAGATCTTTGCTCCATCGCTCAATACCCATCTGCCAATGGAAATGTTACTTAACGTCTCCAGCTTCAGTTTTTTTTAATCTCTAAAATGGGTGCAGTAACAGCAAATTTACAGGGTTACCCTTAAAATTACTTAAGATGTTATGTGAAAATCACTTAACTGCCTATTGTAAGCAGTGAATACCAATTATTAATAATAAATATTAATAATAAATAATAATAATAATAATAACAATTATACAGCACTTTTTATATGCTGGACACATATATATATTAACTCATTTAGTCCTCACATAACCCTATGAGGTGGGTGTAGTTGAGGAACTTCATTATAGTCACCAAAATCTGTTCCCTCTCCTTGAGGAAGAATACACCTGCCCCACCCCAGTGAAGTCAGATTTGACCATGTGCCTTGCTTTGGCCAGTCAAATATAAATAGAAGGAGCATATGACACTACTTAACAGAAGTGTTTAAAACCAATCTGTGCTTCCCTACCTCTAGGATTGTAGAAGCATTTAGACAGAGCTCCTATTAGGCTGAGTTCCTAAGTGATACTCGCTGTGTATGTCTTGTGACGGACATACAGTGGAAGCAAGAAATAAGCTATTTTTTTTTTAATTTTTTTATTGTTATGTTAATCCCCATACATTACATCATTAGTTTTAGATATAGTGTTCCATGATTCATTGTTTGTGCATAACACCCAGTGCTCCATGCAGAACGTGCCCTCCTCAATACCCATCACCAGGCTAACCCATCCCCCCATCCCCCTCCCCTCTAGAACCCTCAGTTTGTTTTTCAGAGTCCATCGTCTCTCATGGTTCTTCTCCCCCTCCGATTTCCCCCCCTTCATTCTTCCCCTCCTGCTACATTCTTCTTCTTCTTTTTTTCTTTCTTAACATATATTGCATTATTTGTTTCAGAGGTACAGATCTGAGATTCAACAGTCTTGCACAATTCACAGCGCTTACCAGAACACATACCCTCCCCAGTGTCCATCACCCAGTCACCCCATCCCTCCCACCCCACCCCCCACTCCAGCAACCCTCAGTTTGTTTCCTGAGATTAAGAATTCCTCATATCAGTGAGGTCATATGATACATGTCTTTCTCTGTTTGACTTGAAATAAGCTATTGTTTTAAGCCACTGATGTTTTCAGATTTTTGTTTCCACAGCACAATCTATACCAAATGACTCAAAGGCACAGAAGCAAAAGGAGATTTTTCCAAGGCCACACAGCTAGAAAGTGTCTGGCTTTAGAGTCTATATTCTTAACTACTTTGCTTTACGTTTCTTAACAATTCATAGTAATACCAATATGAAGAACAGTTTATTATTAATACATTGTTATCATTGGGGGTCTGTTTCCTCAGACTTCATAAATTGCTGTTCTTTTCTGAAAGAGTTGCCTCAGGAGGAAAGTCAAACTTTCTTCAGCTTCTACTGCAACCAGCAGCTGCCAGAAACACCATTGAAAAAGTTCTCCATAGACAACATAGAGGACACTGGACATATTCCTTCCTGATGTAACCTCAGAGCAGTCTCCAGGGGCACAGTCACTATGGCTGCCAGAAGATCCAGATTTGATATACACACACACAGAATTCACAAAGAGTGATTTAAAATGTCTATGGTCATTCAGTTGAGGGTGACCCCATTTTTGCTGTCATTCAGTCTTTCAGAGATGAATGCCTCTCCTCATACCTCTTTTCTTAATAACACATCATCTTGTTTCCCTTCTCCTATCTCTCAACAATGAGCAAAGACTTCAAGTGGGTTTGCAGGCTCTGTTAGAAAGCGTATTACCACACTGACATCCATTTAATTTCCCTTAGGCAGCAAGATTTCCCAGAGATGTGAGAGCCTGAAATTTGGGGACCAAATAAGAGAATCTGCCTGCATTAGCAACACAAGTACCCAAGGAGAAGTGAAAAGCTTCAGCCTCAGCTCTTCCCAAGGAAAATGAAAATGTTGCCAAGAAAAAAGCAGAAGCAGCAGAGGCTTAAACAGTAATAAAAAGCCAAAAAGTTAGGCAGAAAAGGATGAGTCATACCTACTGAATATAAATCTATAAAAGAAACCTGTTTTTTGTGTTTTTTTTTTAATGGCACACACTGGAATGCATTAAATTACAAGCTGGAAATCTCTCTAGGGAAAGAATAATTAATAGAAGTGCTCATTGATGAAGTAATGGTTCATTCATAATTTATTTAACACATGTCATTCAACTAGTAATAAATGACATTTATGAACAAATAAGAGGTTAGCCACTTCCTAATTTTTTTATTCCTTTTTCAGCTCTAGTGACCACTACATTCATGACTTTTCCTTTATAATAAAATGTTTACTAGTTATATTTTTTCAATATTATTTTTATTTGTCTCTACTTGACACATCTCCAGCCTGCTGAAATTGGTATTTTCATCTGGTTTTTAAAATGTAAAGATAATGGAACTTAGTTCCTTAAAATAGCCAACAGGCCAAGTTAGAAAACTATATACTGGGAAAGCTCACTAAAAATGCTACTCATGAGTTCTTTCTAATTTCAGTTTCGTAGGTGTAACTGCCTTACAATGAAGCTCTTTTTATACTTGAGGAGTCAAGTCACTCTGAATGGAGTCCAAGACTTTAAATGAATTCCATTTTATAACACATTGTGTTTTATCAGTGACATAGTGTAAATTCATATCTCTCTTCCAAAAGATCTTCAGAACTCTGATGAGTGAAACACTTCCAAAATTAATAACAATTTCCTATAATAGGTTAAGCAAGTGAAGTTGTATCATCTCTTTCTGGAAGACTTAAAGAACAGGGAAAATTCCCATTGTAAGATTTTAATATTATGTTAATAACCAAATAAAATTCATTTCCGAAGGACAGCATGGAGAAAAGACAGATGGGAGGAACTCTTAATGTGTGAGGGTAGGATGAAATAGAGCTATCTTGGTCCAATGATTATCTGGAAAATATACTGAAGACTGAGTCATTGAGACATGTTTCATCATACCACTCCAAATAAACACAATGGCTATTTAAGGAGTTTGAGTTTGTGCTCAGCAATGAAAGAAAAAGATAGGAGGAAAATGTTATGGTTGACTATTATAGGCATATGGCTTAAGTGTGGGGAAATGCAAAAGATCTGCTAAGCAAGTCCCCTACTCTGAACTCATGCATGGTGCTAAAATATGAATGGAAGGAAAAAAAAAAAAAAACATGGATGGGAGCTTCTAGGACCATCTTGATTTCAGCCTTCTTGCTGGATCCTAAGTCCTCATCTCTGGCTTGGAAAATTTGGACACTAAGTATAATTCATATTCATTATATTATAGAGCTATTCATCTTTGTCTCTGCAAGTTTTTCTCTAGCTTCCCTGTCATTTATTAATATCAGATCAACGTAATACTGAATTGTAGGAAACATAAACTAAAGAATTTATTTTTTAGTTTCAGCTCGATTTGTTTTAAAGCCAGTGCCCCTTTCCACCACTCCTTGCTCCAACCCACCATTTCCCTGGGGGTACATTTGTCATTTTTTCTAGCTTCTCCATTACTTGTTGGAAAGTATATTGGAATTAAATATGTTTAGCTACATGAACCCACATATTCAACCAATATTAATCAATCCTCACTCCTTTCCCATAAATAGTGGAGAGTACTTATATAAATTGTATATAAGGAAACCCTTTCAGTTGGCAATGTGCAATTTTATAGTGAGCCCTGCCATATCCTAGTAATTGAGTGATTATGCCTTACAAGTTTGGTTATTACTCATTCAACCAGTTGTAAGCAACATAAATTGAATCTAGAAAACTTAAGAAAAAAGTGCATTTATTGGAAGACGTTAGGAGCTTGGAAAATCAACAGGAAGGCTAGAGAACAAAGCAGGAACTAAGAACTTCACATTCAAGATATAAGAAATAAAGGGAGAGTCTTAGAAGGATCTTCTCAGAGAGGCATCATTAGACTAAACAGTCTCCAAAAGAGCCCATCCTCTGTCCCCCAGCTAAAAATTAAAATTCCAGGGGCGCATGGGTGGCTCAGTTGGTTAAGCATCCGACTCTTGATTTTGGCTCAGGTCATGATCTCAGGGTCATGAGATCGAGCCCCATGTCGGGCTCCACACCGGGCATGGAGCCTGCTTCAGATTCTCTCTCTCCCTCTCATTCTGCCCCGTCCTCTCTCTCTATCTATCTCTCAAAAAAAAAAAAAAAAATTCAAATTCCAAGAAGGTCATTTGCTCAGCACTTGTGGAAAGAGCACCTGATTAACAAGCCCACGAAATTCAATAAGGGAAAGGAAATATTAAAAGTTTGGAAAATTTCACTATTCTTATTTAAGTTCCTAGCACTCAAGCTGAAATACCAGCAGCTATAATCATAGAATACTGGTCATGTTTCAAAAGGTCTGTCTTAGAATGTCATGTACAGCGTTTGCTCAGCCCCATCTAGCAATTTGCCTCTGTCACTAAACCAAACCAACACAGAAACCAACCTCAGAAAACAGTGAATGGCCTTAAGTCATAGGTTAATAAAGAAACAAGAAATTATATCTCAATTTAAAAATTAACTAACTTAAAAATTTATTAAGTAAAATAAGAAACAACAACAACAAACTTGTTCCTCCAATGGTCATCCTCACCTGGCAAAAGTAATGGCGTATATGGGTGTATATAGAGAGTGTCTAGTTTTATGCACTGTGATTTAGGTATTTTGTATGTATTACCTCATTTAATTCTCACCAAACCCTGGGTATTAATATTATTGTGACCCTAATATGATTGTCAGCCCTCAGAGGGATTCTATACCTTGGCTAAAGCCTCACAGCTATCAGGTGATCGCCCCCTTGACATAGACTGACTAGACTCAGTCAAATGGGTTGAGTTTTACAGGAGGCAGGAGGACCATGGGCATGAGTTGAAATCTCAGCTTTGCCACTTACTAGTTGAAGGCAAGAAATTTAATTCTCACCAAACCCTGGGTATTAATATTATTGTGACCCTAATATGATTGTCAGCCCTCAGAGGGATTCTATACCTTGGCTAAAGCCTCACAGCTATTTTAGTTTATAGAAATTTAAACCTCACTAAGCCTCAATTTCCTCATCCATGAGATAGGGACAGTCACACCAGGGTCAGCATGAGTCGCTGCAAGGTCAGCCCAATGTTGCAAAGAAGAAAGGGGAAGTGTATATAAACTACTTAGCCATGAGAGCTTGTCACATACTAAGTACTGAGTAACTGATGGCTATTTTTAGTTATATGTCTGTGTCCCTTTGTAGACTAGTCCTCGAGACTCAGGTATTACTCTTTTGATATTTGTATCCATAGCACCTTTCTCAGTGATTGGCACATTAACAAGCCCACATAAATATCTGCTGACCAGGAAGTATTTGTATCGGCGTGCATGCTGCCATGTTGTACTCTAATATTAGAAAATAAGCTCCTCCTTATATTAACGCTCCTCCCTGCTCATTAAGCAAATGATGCCTATTTTCCACCACCCCACTCCCTGGCCTCAGACTTTAAATCATGAGGTCAAGGACGGTACGTCTCCTGTTCTCTGTGGATCCTCAATGCCTAGCACAGAGCCCAGTACATGGTGGGAGGTTAACAAATATTTGTGAACTGAATTTTTAATAAACATTTGTAATATATCTTTCAGTTCACCTAGCACTTTCACACAAACATATTTCTCAGCAGAGCAAGTTCAACATATCTCTTTGGTGCCAGACTGCCTGGGTTCAAACTCCACCTCCATCATTTACTAGCAGAGTAGTCTTGGGTAATACACCTACGTTTTTAATGTCTCCATTTTCTCACCTGTAAAATGAGAATAATAATTGTATTGGGGGCACCTGGGTGGCTCAGCTGGTTAAGCATCTGCCTTCGGCTCAGATCACGATCCCAGGGTCCTGGGATTGAGCTGGCATTGGGCTCCCTGCTCAGTGGGGAGTCTGTTTCTCCCTCTCCCTTTGCCCCTTCCCCCAATTCGTGCATGTGTGTGTGTGTGTTTGTGTGTGTGCTCTCTCTCTCAAACAAATAAAATCTTTAAAAAATAATAATAGTAGTATTGAGTTGTTGTATGTATTAAAATGTTAATTTATATAAAGCTTGTAAAACAGTATGTGGCACATAATAGGTGTTCTTTAAACTTCAGCAATGATTAATTTTGTTTGTGGCTGTTTTCTTCCCACCACACTGTCAGGAATAAATTATTCCAACTGCCTAAATCATCTTTCCTTTCACATAAGAAAATATGAAAAGTGGCATCTTTATTTCAAAATCCTAAAATCAATTTTCAGAAGAGCAAATCATAATCTCAAGAAACTGACTTCCAAAGCTATTTGCAAAAATAAATGTATTTATAGAGACTGTTCCTAAAATAAAATAATCCTAAATGGCTCGAGATATTTTGTAGTTTAAAGCTCTTCCAAATCACTCGTGCTGGATCCTTGTCCCACAACATTTGGCTTTATTCTTTCCACAAACAAGAACAGCTATATTGACTTGAGCAGAAGCATTCATGTAAGTAAAAACACTGGGTGGTGGAATTAGGTCACGCTGTCCTCTGTCTCCACCACAAACCTCATTTGCCCTATTATGGCAAAAAGTATATCAATCTCCCCAACACTTTGAGCATAAACCTGGTGATTAGGCCACACATTACTTAAAAATTCCAATCATTGCATTCAACCACTGATGCCTCTCTACACATTGGAGAGAGGAGCAGGAGAAAAATAAAGGCAAAGAGGGCACCTGGGAATTTCATTTACCTTCAATACTGTAATGTTCCAAGCAAAGCTCTCAGTTGCCTTGTTGAGTTTTCTTCCCTTTAAGCCTTCTTTTGCCCCTAGATTATGAAGTTCCTCGTGGAATTCCATCCCTTTGACAAAAAAGAACATATAAGAATTCTTAGTATAAATTTCAGAAAAATGGGCATTTATTACGAAAAAATTCCTATTCCTGTTCTTTCCTTTATAATTTTGAAAACCCTGAATCAAATGTTCCTTCCTATTCTGTTCATCCCCACCAATGGCTATCCTTAGGGGCAAACTAACAATAACCAATGCATTAGACCAAATTACATTTTAAACAGCCAGGAGCCACCAGATAAAGACATAAGAAGGAGGTTAAGAACCAAAATCTTCCAACAGGTTATATGTGTCTTGTTGATCTTCTACCTGGTTTTTATGTGAAATGGTGTAATGTGTGACAATGTGTGACGGGTAACCATATGTGATAGCTGCACTCTTTTACTTTTCCTTATAAACTATCCATATGGTTTGACAGTAGACCCTGGAGTCCATATGGATAACAACATTAATCAATAAATGTTGAGTCAAAATAAAAAGATGTTTTATAAATAGCATTCCTGGAAACAACTAAATACTGCAGATTTGGTAATGGCCTTAAAAGTTATTTTTAGCTCAACCATTTCTCAAGCTTGACTACTATAAAAGATATCACCATCCTCAGAGATGGGAATCACATTTTCTTCTGGACAGCTTATGCCATCTTTGGAAAGCTATGACTGATATCAAGCCAAAGTCTCTCTCCCTGGAACCTTTACTCCTTGGTGCTAGCTAGACCCAGACCAGCTAAATCTAATCTCTTTTCCACTGTGCAGCCCTTTAAATATTTGAAGAAGGACACTCAGTAAAGTCCACTAGAGCCTTTTCTCCTCCAGATTAAACATTCTAGCATGTTTCAGCTTTACTATAAATGTCTCTTCTTTAAAGATGACATCCAGGCAGAGTATCTGCCTCACACAGCTTCCTGGAGTTGAGCTTGTAGGGACCTGCATCCAGGAATATCATATTCAAAGTGGGCTTGAAGCAGCCCACACAGGGTAGGGATTTACCACCACCCTCCTTGTTCTAGTTACTCTATTTTTACTAATGCAGCTAAAAACCACGTTAACCTTTCTGGTATTAACATCACAAATATAGCACATGGTAAGAGCATGATGGTGGGGTTGGGCTTACAGTCTGGCTCTACTACTTATTAGCTACATAAGCATGAGCGAGACCTTGAAACTCTCTGCAATCCAGTTTCCTCATTAGTGAAATGGTGATAACAACAGAGTTTACCTCAAGGGATTGTGGTTGAAGATTAAATGAGACAATACATATAAAGCTCTCAAAGTAGTATCCAGCATAAAAGAGCATTATATAAGTACTGGCATTATTTTTGTGCTTTCTGTCAACAGAAACATTTAAGCCTGTGGACCAGTCAGTGAACAGCACCATTTTTAAGGTCTAGTCTGGGTTCAGAGGTCAGCTCCTCCCTGTGTTAATATGGAATCTTGAATGATTCACTCAATCTCTCAGAATCTCAGATGCCTCATCTATAAATTGAATACTTGCAGAGTTGTCATAAGGACTAAGTAACAGTGTGTGTGCACAGTATATCATATGCAAATATATCAAGCAATTGTCATTATTGTCATCTTCCTCATCATAATCATTATGCATGGGATCAAGGAAAATATAAATCCAAGAAAGATAAAAGTACAGGGTGTGTATGAAGGTGAATATAAATAAATAGAGCGGTGCCCTCACAGATATGTGACACATCCCATCCTTAAAGAAAGAACAAATCTAAAATAGTGGTTAATACATGAGGCAAAAGCCTAGGAGATTAATAGGATTATGGCTGAAATTATCAAAATGAGGTGGTTCTTAAGGGATAATGTGTAGTAAAGGGTTTTGACAGACTTCCAAACCACAAAAGTAGATTCAGAACCCCTCACCTCTCTAGACATCTTCAGACACTACCCTCCCATATACATACAACCGACCTACTGTCACCTTGATTTCTTCTGTACTAAACAAAGACTTAAGTTTAAACTCAAAAGTATAGTTAAACTATGGCACAAAATATTTGAATTTTAAGAGTAAAAGCAGAAACTTTAAAAACCACCAAGAGTTATCATTAAGTTTCTAAACAAAATGGGGCAAAAGTAGGGGGATTACCTGCTTTCTGACACTGCACAATCTTTTCCTGGACTGTATCTGCCATTTCTATGAGAAACCGGCTCTCTTGAATCATCTGTCACAAAATAAACATAAAAAGGTGATTGTTAGAAGTCCTTAAACTGTCCCATTGGAAGGACAACATACAGAGAGATGCACCTGATCCTGGCAGTAATGGGGAACCATGGCCTTAAGCACAAGAAACAGAATATGGAAGGATAATGTCTGCTCCAACCCCCATCCACTCTAGCTCTAGCTAGAGTCACCTACCTTATAATTACTTCAGTCATGTAACATGCTTGGCACACCATAGATGCCAAATAAACAACTAGTAAATAAATGTATACACATTCTTTAAGTCCCAGATCACATTCATGAACACCTCTTTTCCACCCCCTCACTCCAAAAGTTACTGCAACATCAAGGCAGGTGGTACTGGAACAACAGCAACAAGAATCAGAACAGGGAATCACCTAGTGGTGAGCTAAAGGACAACTGAACACATCAATGAAGTTAGCAGCTTGGAATTGGGTGGTCCAAAGATGGTGGAGGTCGGGTTCTCCCTCTAAAAGGGCTCCAGCTCCACTGGCAAGAATGAGGAATGGGTCAGATTTCAGAGCCACCAATTCAACAGAGGTTGTAGGCAATAACACTGAAATGGTTGTCCCTGCCCTTTACATTTGGGTAGAAAAGAAAATGTCCAAGAAATAATTAATATACTAAATGAAATAGGGGAAATAAGACAACTGTTGGAGAGATGGAGAAAAGAAAAATCTGTACTCGAAGAAGAGGGAAGATAATCGGTATAGAAGTTGTGATCAGGATGACAAGGGATTGGGACCCTTTTGAAGAAGTGACTGAAGAAAGGCAACCATTAGGCAAACTAACACTTCTTGAATTTCCAGCCACTCTTGTACTCTCAGTAAGTACTGTCCCATTTCACCTGGCTATTCTATGTTTTGTCTGTCTGAATATTCTGAAGGAAATTCAAGGCAGAATCCAAAGTGGACATAAAGTGTTGGGTAAGACATTTTTCATAATTAAATGCTGTTGAACAGATTGTAATCTCGTACAATCACTGACAAACATAAAGTAGTTTATAATTACAAATTTTTAAATAGAAAAGAATATTGAATCACAATTTTTAATGCCTAACAACTCTATATAGGTAAAATTATATAATTCATTTATTTAATAATTATCTACTGAGCAAACACTATATGTAAGCACTGTAGTAAGTACAAGGGATGTGATGCATTAAGGAGCAAAACAGACACACTTCTATCTCCATGGAGCTCAGAGTCTAGCAGGGAAGTCTACTCAAAAGAAATATGATGATTATGAATGAAATATGATAATTAATTCAACCAAACAAAATTGAATTACTCATATTTTCTGCCTAAAGTGGCAGCTTAAAGTAAGTTATTTGGAGGGTTAAATTGACCATCAAAACCATTAAAGTAGATACCCAAGAAGGTCTAGACTGAGTCACATATTTTAACTGCATTAATGCTTTCAACTCCCAAGAGGAAATGGAAAGTTAGTGCATAACAATTTACTAAATGCCTAACAGTAGCCTGACTTACTGCAGCTTCCAAGTCAATGAAACTTACAAGCAGAGAAAGATTTAATATAAGGCCCATCTGATTTAGTCTTTTCTAAGCTTAGCATCCATGCATGCAACATCAATTGAGTTTTATCATAATTTCAAAAGTTATCAGATGTTGCAATAGTTAAGTAGTAGACAAAATGTTTTTATGAAACTCAAGCAAGGGAGACATTCATAAATAATGGACACATTTTGTGACTTTACCATAAGCAAAATAGGTAATATAATATACATTTTTAGAACCATTTAATTTTAAGACCAAAAGAATCTTAGGTATCATGACCAGCCCCTTAGTTTTGTAAGAAGGAAGGAAGAAAGAAGGAAAGAAAGAAAGAGAGAGAGAGAGAGAGAGAGAAGGGAAGGGAACAGAAGGGAAGGGAAGGGAAAGGAAGGAGAAAAGAAAAAAAGAAAAGAAGTGAAGACTTAGAGGAGTTAAGATTCTTGTCTAAAAATAGAACTAATTAATGATTGAACTGGAATTAAAACCCCAGTTACCTGGCATCCATTTACTTTCCTGAAAAAATAGCACCCCTCTGATTTTGTCTGGCCTGGTCATACTCCTTGAGAGAATGCATGTCTTCACACACATGCAATCTTTGAGCCTGAAATATAGCATTTTCAAAGTCACCTGGCCCAGCCTGTCAAGAAAAACATGAGGGCATGCCCATAATCAATCCATTTCAACCAGATTCAAATTTGTCCTTTTTAAGAAAAACTCAAAAAAGTAATAGGATTGATAATTTCCTTTGATAATATCTTGACTGACATCTTAACACTCACTTCTCTTGGTTTTGCTCTCAGTAGAGAACATATTCTTTGATTAAAAAAAAACAAACTCTTTTATCTATTGATTTGTGGCCAGTTTTCTTTGCGGTATTTTACTAAGTATCTCCTCAGTGTTGAGCATAAAAAGAATATATTTCCTTCATGCAGAAACACCATAGCCTCTTTGTAATAACCTGAGAAGGAAGTGTCCTCTTTGCTATGGCTGCCTCTTCCACCAAGACAGTCAATCCGACCTCCACTGCCTCCCTCAGGAATCCATTCCCAATGACCCTTTCCTTTTTTTATCCAAAATCTCCACCTCTGTCCTGGCTTTTTCCCTTCTCCATATACCTCCTACTTCAAAGTAAGCAAACAGAAACAATAACAAAATATTCTACTGGCCATTAATCCTCCCTTAAAAAATCAGCCCGCACTCATTGCTTTGACTCAAGCAAGACTCCATTAAGACCTTCAAAGTTTAATCTTGGCCTCATCATCAACTACACCCTGGTCCATCCTCTGTCCTCATTCACTCCTGACTCAACAGCTGACAACTCTGATCATCCCTCCTTCTTGATTTCTGGGACCCTGTTTCTTTTTCAGCTTCACTCTTTCTCTGACTCCTGTACTACCTCTTTCTCCTTTTTTATATCCATACATGTAGGAATTCTTTGAGCTGCCTGGTCTCAGCTCTCCATTCTTTCCTTTGACATTATCTCTCCTCTTAGTAATTTCATCCATTCCTAGAGCAATGAAATATTGTACTCATGCAGATCATTTCAAAGCCAATGTCCCCAACCCTGGCCTCTCTCCTAAATTCCAGATTCATACTTCCAATGGTCTACAGCAGTGGTTTCCAAAGTAGGGAGGTATGTGCACTCTGGAGCAGGGAGCACAAGATAACCCTTTGCAGTATGAGAAGAAAGAATGAGGACTTTTATTCAGGTTTATTTTATCTGTAAAACTAGAAAGGAAATAAAGCTTTACAGATTGACCCTGCCCCCCCTTGCCAAATCAAGATCATATGTCTCTAATGCAGTAAGTAAGGTAAGACAAGGAAGAAGGGAATTTCACGTGGAAGAAGGGCTAACAGCAGCACTCATGTATTAGTTTCTTCCAGAATATTCCAACTTACATATGCCTGTATTAGAGTAGTACCATTATATAATCTTGTCCTAAATGAACTACACTTTCCCAATATGGATTCCTGAGAAGAAAATGAAGATTACCCAAGCACAAGCAAAAACGTGAAGATGGCAGAGCAGCTCCTCATTCTACTCATACCATGATTTCCTCCTCAGCAACACAGACACGTGAAAACAATGAGAGCGGGATCAGATCAACGTATTCAACCACATTGGAAGAGCAAAAAGATTTATTTTTATTATTTGTAAGTAAAACTTTTAAAATCCAATGCTAATTTCTATTCTTGATTTGTTTTATATCGTATAAGCTGGTATGTTATTAAGTTTATATCATTTATGAATGAATACATTCTCAAATTTTTACTAAGGAGTTGCCCATGCTGGGTCCTCTCTATTCACCCTTCCAGATCCACTCTCTGCCATGCTCTATGCAGGGAAGTTTGGTCTCTGTGCGCAACATCAAGCAGGCTCCCTTGCTGACTGGCAACATCAAGCTGACTTCTGTTGGGATTGGCCAAAGGGATCCATCAGCAAGGGATCATGGGCGGGAGGCAGGAGGAGAGAGGGCTTAGGGTGGTTACTCCCTTGACCATTCCCTCCCTGCTGGACAATGGCCCCATAGCTTCCTCTCTACAAGACCAGAGCTCCTGTCAAGTGGCCCCTCTCTGCCAGGTATAGATATGACGGAGTGCCAGGAATGGCTCCCTCCCCTTCTCCTTTTCCACTGTTGCTATTCCTGGGGTACTCACCACCCACTGTTGCTTCTCTAATGCTTACCCATACTTTTATAACCAAACCCCTCATTTACTCCTTTAATCACCCCCTTTGCTATCTGCAGAGAACAAATAAGGTACCAGATACCTGTACATGTAATTTCCAGCATTCTGTCTCATCCAGACATCCAGGTTCAGATCTCCAACATTCTCTTTGCCTCACTGCATCCAGAAGGTGAGCTCCCACATTTTGTCAGTCACCAAGTCTTGCCTAACTTGCCAATTTTATCCCTTTGTTTCCTTCTTTAATCACAACACTCCTGGTTTAAGCCTTTATTCCCACTCTCTGGACCATCTTTCAAATTCTAATTGCATCTCAAATGTTACCTTTAAAAATATGTTCTCCTCCATTTCATTCTCCCATTCCCACCCCGACTCTTGCCAAAAAAAAAAAAAAAAAAAAGAAATATCTCTATTTTCTTCAAATGCTCACAAAGCTCCCTTGGAGGCAATCAGAGGTGGCTTCGAATCCCTGCTCAGCTACTGGCAGGTTCTGGCTCTTCCCACCTTACTCCTTCTAAATACCACTTCCAGAATCATCTTCCAAAAACATAGCACTAGTTACTTCCTGGCTTTGTCATTTTCTCCTTTGCCTATTGAATGAAGTAAAATTTTTCTAACCCAGAATTCAAGTCTTCCCATTTGCCTCAGCAGCCTTTCCCCCTATGGCTTCTCAAGTCTTCTAGGTCCCTGTGTGAATCACGCTTCTCCAAACACACCCTCTTTTTCCTCCTTCTACACATGTCTTACTCTTAGGTAAGTCTTCTTAAGCCATCTCCCCTGGCCAAAATCCTACCAGCCTCAAAGCTCATTTCAGTGCCTTCTCTTCCACTGGTGTCCCAATTTCCCTTTCCTTCTCCCTCTCACCTCCAAATTCCAAGAACATTCTATTTTTCTAGTCTGTTTACAAAATTTCTTATTTTCTATTTCAAGTTACAATTAATTATTTACTTATGTTATCTCCCACCCTTCACTTCCCTAGTAAATTGTAATTCCAGCATATCAGGGACTTATTTACCTTTATATTCACATATTCATCAATTCATTTATACAATCACTTTTTCCCTATTTTACTGTGTAATATTTATTTCTTCTACATATCAATTATCCACAGCACAGTATTTTATTTATTATTGATCACTTCTCAAACCTATAATTGTCTTTTGGAACTAGTTTTTTTTTAAGATTTATTTATTTATTTGAGAGAAAGAGTGGGGAGAAGAGGCAGAGGGAGAGGGACAGAGAGTCTTTAAGCAGACTTCATGCTGAGCATGGAGACCGAGAGTCAGACACTTAACTGACTATGCCACCCAGGCACCCCTGTCTTTTGGAACTCTTATTTCTCTTTTTATCTCTAGTCTTTTTTCTAGACTTCTCCATTTTTCTATAATCTTAGATATTCTGAGTTCCCTTTCAAATGAACACAAAGCTTTTAAGAGGATTATACCTATATACTCAAGTATCAGAAAATAAAATGAATTTTTAAACTTTATTACTGGGGCACCTGGATGCCTCAGTTGGTTGAGCATCTGACTCTTGGTTTTGGCTCAGGTCATGATCTCAAAGTAATGGGATCGAGCCCAAGTCTGGCTCCACGCTCAGCAGGGACTCTGCTTGAGTTTCTCTCCCTCTTCCCCTCCCCTGTTTGCTCTGTCTATCTGTCTCTCTCTCAAATATATAAATGTATTTAAAATAAATAAACTTTATTAATTATTTAAGGTAAATTAAATTCAGGACCAAAACATTCAACAAACCCTATGATTCAAGTTCTCTTCAAAATCCTCCAAGTAAATGTTTGTTAACCCCATAGTAAGAAATTTGTTTTTCCCCTTGTGTAATAGATCACTTTGTAAAGAGATAGTCAAGGGTGATTCAATCTTCAACATAGAAGAGCATCCCTATGAGATTCCTTAGAGGATAACCTGAAATCCTTTAGTAATAACATTCGTAACTATTACTCTAAAATACTCATCATTAACTTAAAGTCACTGCTCAAATGGACTTTTCTCATGAGAGCTTTTGATCATCTTCTCTATGGTAACAGCTTCCAATGTACTTAGAACAATAATTTTATTCTATTTTCTGCAGTCAACTTTCAATTATTAGTAGTTGTAGAGAAAACAAGATAGATGGCCAAAATACACCAATAATTCCCAACCACATTTAAATCAACAATTTCAACCTCTCCCCCTAGGCTTATCTAGGTTGTAAGGAAGGAAAAACGGTTGATTTGAGTTTAATCTCCTTCCTAGGTCTCTACAGATCCTGACATAAATGAAATATAAAGTGCAAAAGCCAAGGAGAGAAGGTGAGAATCATGTCCTCATAAAATCCCCCAGCTGGGTAGTCAGTCTACTTAGCCAGCCAAAGCTAGGCTGACTTGATTGATAGAATCAGGAGTATCCTGGATTTACATATCTGATGTCTCAGCCTCTGTTCCCAGTTGCCTTTGCTTGTCATAGTAATACAAAGAGCTTTTCTTTGGTTCTGTCACATGAATATCTCCTAATGGATCTTATTACCTTACTATGGCTTTGAATCTAAAAGAATAGAGGTCTTACTTAGATAAAGATTAGCATTACTTTAAGCATTAGATGTGTCCTGAACAGGGGTGTTTAAAGTTGTCAGTTAAGATCAAAATCATTTATTTAAAATAAAAATTTTACTGAAGGGGGCAGTAATGCTTTTAATCAGCGATAGATTAAAGTGTCCAACCTGTGTGAATAAACTGTCCTTCCAGCTCTTCTCAATAGGGAATTTAACAATTGCCTAGGATCATTGCAGAGTCAATGTAACTATTGAATGGTACTGAAAAGATGAACTTTTGTCATACCATGATTCCTAAATCTTCCATAGATTCCAATTTTCTCCTGATTATATCAAAATTCCTAGAACCACAGAACTTTATATTTAGAAACCTATCATAGACAACCCCATTTTATAAGAGAAAAAACTGAGCCTCAAATGGGCTTTCCTAAAACCAAACAACTGGTTAGTGAAATAGCTTAGACTAGAACCCAGGCCCTTGAGGAACAGATCTAAGCTTATGAATTGCATTGTGATACTGATATTATATTAAAGTATAGAATTTCTTTTGCAAGTACAACTCAGTGATAAACATTAATAAAAATTCGCCAAGTAAAGTATCATAAAAATACATTTTGCCTTGACTGCTTCTCCTTCCAAGTCTAATTTGCAGAAGGCATCAACCACATAGATATTCTTCCTATCAAGCCTAGAAAGAAATGTACTCAGTGGCATCCACTGCTCTTTCAGGAAGGAGATATCTAATTTGGAAAGTTAATCACTTAAGAATATGCCAATCTACTCTAGACCTATTTTGTTCTCTCCTCTTAAGAAGACTAAAATAATTAAACTCTCTCTTATCTTCCTTCTAAGCAAAACTCTGGGTTTTAGTTTTTGATTCTCTAGATAATTTAAAATAAGACCTAAATTTTATCAAACTCGATACCTTTTAAAATCTGATTGCCATTACATATATATTTGCCAACCAGAATGAAGATAATTTCCTTTAATTTTTAAAGTCCTTAAAACTTTTAAATCAGATGGACTATTAGTAAATTGGCATCTTTTGCTTTTAAGCAAAATCAATCCTATTGAGACTGTTACTTGTCAGTGAAACAGGTACACACATAAGGCCAGAACATCTGCAAGCTCCCTGGAAGTCCACGGCATTTGATGTATGCAACCAAGTATTCTCTGTCCTGGGAATAGCTCTGAGTCACATTTCCAAGCCCGATTTATGACGGCATAGGACAAGAGAACCCACACCAAGCAGGCCAAAGGACGGTTGTCTCCACATCCATGATATTGACAGGGTCTACTTCAGTGAGCTGCTTTCTTTCTTTTTTTTTTTTAAGATTTTACTTATTTATTTGAGAGAGAGAGAGAATGAGAGAGAGCACACGAGAGGGGGGAGGGTCAGAGGGAGAAGCAGACTCCCCACTGAGCAGGGAGCCCGATACAGGACTGGATCCCAGGACTCCAGGATCATGACCTGAGCCTAAGGCAGTCGCTTAACCAAATGAGCCACCCAGGAGCCCCCAGTGAGCTGCTTTCTGCATAAAGGGACCATTTCACCTTTTCTTTTCTCCAGTTGTTCTATTTCCAAGATATAGTTGTCAGCTATATCTTGAATAATCCTTAGAAATGATTATTTTCATCCCACTATGATTAACATTTAATTCATTCATAAAATTATCAGGTCACCAACCATCGTGAACCATCTCCAGAATTTTCACTTGAGTATTCAGAAATGAAAAGTGAACTTTGAAGATGCACGGACAATATTTCACAGAGAAGCCAGCCTATGATGCAGCCAGCTTGTTGATGCACCTCTGATGTCCAGTGTCCTTAGGACCTTTGTACCAAGTGGAAATGTTATCAACCTTCAGGATGCTGACAATTACTCCAGTATACAAAAAATGTACAGAAAACATTGCCACACCCACGATTAGAAGCTTCAGTGCACTAAGTGTATGATACCTTGTTCATAAATAGCCAGCTCTGTTTTGGCACCTGCCAGCAGGCTGTTCTTTTTCTGCGTTCCATTAGTATACAGGCCAACGTACTTTTTGAAATGCAAACTAATATAGAGTTCCACACAAACTTCACAATGAGAGAGTGATGGAAGGAGAGTATCCATGATTTACTAATTTCAATTTAAATTGATTTCAGTAAGCAAAACTACATGGGGAGACTGGAGACATACCACAACTTTTTCCTATCCTGAGCTTCAATATATCTTTGTAATAACACTGACAGAAGAGAATGTATTTAGTCCAACCCATTATGGTTTGATTAATTGATACCTGCCAATGTACTGATCCCATTGCAAGAGTAATAAAGATAGCAATTAGTTCTTTTCACTAGAATCCTGGTCATGCTAACATAAACAGCTACTCTCCAAATCATACCCCAACTGACTTAGTAAAAGATTAAATAACCCTTGACCCATGTTCTCTAAATTGTTTTGATTTCTCTTCTATCTCCAGAAAATCTGTTGTTCCTACCATAGTAAAGTTTTAACTTTTAAGTTAATGCTAAATAATTCAGCACAGAAGTCACCTTCAGAGAACACCTTGTGTTTATTTTTTACAGTAACAATCTCCTGTAACTATTCCACCTCCGAATGTTGTATTCAAAACACTAATTATCTAAAAGTTTTCACATTAATTTAAAACACTGAAAAAGCCCAAATATGTTAAGCAAATACTTTTTGATGATGCATGAAAAAGAGGACAGGTGAGAACATTAGAAAAGTAAAATTCAGCTATCTAAAGAAAAAAGTTATATAAAGGTTAGACAGTATTTTTCTTTTAAAATTAGTTGTAGATAGGGACTTCTCATTTGCATCTGCTACTCCTTATGAAGGTTCTATTATAACATGAGAATGTGCAAATGAGCTGCCCAAGAGTAACAAGGACCATACCTCCTTGAATCACCTGCCTAGTGTGCTGGAGTGGACATTGGACAAAAATGCCAGAAGGTCCTGAAAAACCTTTGTAGAGCCTCTTTAGAGAAGGGGGAGGTGAGTGAAAATAAGAACATTCGAGAGAGACAGAATTTAAAAAAAAAAATTCTTTGCAAACAAATTCTGCTGAGCATGGAGTGGGACTGGGGGTGGGGTGTATTACAAGTCACTGTGAAAAGTGCATCATAGTACTCAAGGTCCTTAGACTCCATCCTCCTCAGGACATAAAACTTCATTTGCTTCACTATCTGAACCTTGTATGTTCCTGCTCTTTTTTTTTAAAGATTTTATTTATTCATTTGAGAGAGACAGAAACAGAGAGAGCACAAGCAGGGGGAGAGGCCAAAGGAGAGGGAGAAGCAGACTCCCCACTGAGCTGGGAGCCCAATGTGAGGCTTGATCCCCAGGACCTGGAGATCATGACCTGAGCCGAAGGCAGATGCTTAATCATCTGAGCCACCCACTCACCCCTGCTCCTGCCTTTTTTAGGTGTAAGTCCTGCCTTCCTATCAGGACATCTTGTTCCTAAAGGACAGAAATTTTTATTCAGACCATTTCTTCCCTCTAGCAACTTATACAGTAACGGATATCCAAAACGGTTTGTCGAGTTGACTCATCAAAAGCCTAATGACATACACAAAGTGATATGTTAGAAGAGAAAGTGTTGTTTTACAAGCAGAAATATACATCTTCCCATCTCATTTTATTTATGTTTATCTTGAGTCAAAGGGCTGTCATGCTTTACATATGGCTATTTGTGCTGATACCTGCCTCTGTTTATTCATCTCTGTATTGCACAAAATCTGCCAAAGTTCTTTATATATGATATGTATTGAATGTTATGAATAAGCTCAATAAATGAATCTTTTCTTAATGTCAGTTTTGTGAGAAGTTAGGACAAAGGTCTGGACTTAGATTGATGGAGAGGGAATTAAGGCTAAGAAGGCATTCTAGGTGGTATAGAATGGAAACACAAAGGACAGAAAATGAAAACGAGATGGCAAAGACATCAGCTTGACTGAAGGAGAGGGTTCACACAGAAGGAAATAGGAAGTGAGATTGGCAAAACAGCCAGCACTGGAGGCTGAAGACAAGTCTAGGTAAAAAATCAAAAACAGAACTTGAGGATGATTATTCCAATTGTTGAATTAGAGAAAGGTAGAGACTAAATGGAGGGCTAGTCATCCTATTGAAAACTTCAGGCAGGAGGAGAAGAGAGTCTGGTAAGAACCTTGGCTAAGCCAATATAAGAAAATGGATACGAAAGAAAGAAAGAAAGAGAGAGAGAGGAAGGAAGGAAGGAAGGAAGGAAGGAAGGAAGGAAGGAAGGAAGGAAGAGAAAGAAAGAAAGAGAAAGAAAAAGAAAGAAAGAAAAAGAGAGAGAGAAAGGAAGGAAGAAAGGAGAAAGAGAAAGAAAGAAAGAAAGAAAGAAAGAAAGAAAGAAAGAAAGAAAGAAAGAAAGAAAGAAAGAAAGAAAGAAAGAAAAAGAGAGAGAGGAAGGAAGGAAGGGGAAATGGATACGTATGAGAAAAAACATGAGGAAAGAAATATTGAACTGTAAATTAAAAGACTGCATTGGCAACCTTAAAAGGCTGGGCAGTGAGTGACTCCATTACTACAGTGCCTACTTTGGAGGATATTTTCTTAGAGAAAGTGCAAAGCCAGAGTGGGGAAGTGAAGCTTGCTCTTTCAAAGACCTGGGAGGCAAAAATCACAGTGCAATAAAGGGACAGGTCACTTAGAAATGGTACTCTGGTTTTAAATGAAATTCTTAATACAATTTCTGAAAAACCGTCCTAAGGACAATATGGAGCCACCGAAACGGCAGTGCCCCTCGAGTCTAACACCAACAGCCCGCCGCTGTGTGTCTTCAGTCTGGGAAAGAGGCATCGATCCCACCTTCTGCTTTTAGGACCTATTTATTCTACTTACTTCAGTTACTGATTAATAATGTTCCCAGTTTGCTTTAGTGCTTTTCAGAATCTGGCACATCCCTCCTCAGGCTGGGACACGTATTTGATAATCAGGAAAGTCACCTGTGCTTCTGCTGCCCTGAATATCAGACAGGCATTTCCATAGCTGCATCCCTATTCAGAGCATGAAGGGAGATTGTGGTTCTCAGGAAAAATTGTAATTCTTTGAGCAACCTCACCCTCACCTAACCCAGACTTGGGGAACACTCTGTCATTAAGATCTCTTCCTTCTCCCAGGTAAAAATCCTAGGTAGGACAGGATCGGTTAAATTCACTCAAGGCTACAAATTGCTGATAATCCAATGTGTTATTATTCACGGAGATTTTTTTTTTTTTTTTTTGCATTTTAAAAGAGATTAAAAAGTCCTCACCCAAAGGAATTGATTGTAATTTTGAAATTCCAAGTACCAGTGAGCAGATAGAAGATGTATGTTTTATTTTTTTAATTTTTTAAATATATTTTTTTAAGATTGTATTTATTTATTTGACAGAGAGAGACACAGTGAGAGAGGGAACACAAGCAGGGGGAGTGGGAGAGGGAGAAGCAGGCTTTCCCCGGAGCAGGGAGCCCGATGCAGGGCTCCTTTCCAGGACCCTGGGATCACGACCTGAGCCGAAGGCAGACGCTTAACGACTGAGCCACCCAGGTGCCCCAGAAGATATATGTTTTAAATAAGATATGTACTATGGGGAAACTGTCTTCTGAAATTATGCCATGTAAATAAGCCCACTCTACTAAGGATATATTTGGTGTTTGATTTCTTGATATCAACACAGATACTATAATAGAATTATAACTGCCACATTAATATTAAAATGACTTTTAAGACTAAATTTTTAAGACCATCAATAGGAAATATTTCCACATATTAAATTAGCCAGTGTTTGGTAAGGAAGAGAACCATCTCAGGTCATTAGGGAAAAGCTAAGTTTAGAAAAAAATCTGTGCAGATGAACTCAGGGTCAATGTTTTCTAAAATATTTTCACTTTATTTCCTGTTGATAAGTAGTATTGTTTGATACACTCAGGTTGGCTTTAAGTAAATGGAGGTTACTAGTTGCCTGATTTGTTTCTTTTGATACTGAAATAAGCCAAATTTGTATCTGTTTGGAAATGACTTCAGGTCTTTTTTTTATTCTAAATGTATTCTGTGTTTTTTTAGTGGTTACAACTTTTCATTTTGGTTGGCATCTATACAGTTCATTACCATTTTTGAGGAATCCAAATATTTAAGTGATTTGAGTTGAACATTCAAACTGTACGTGCCCCCCTACCACCACCATTACCCTGGATTTGTTTTCTGCCTTAGTCATCCAAATATTTTTTTTATTATTAATAGTCTGCAAGGAATTTTTTTAGACCTTATTTTTATGAGAAGTTTTAGCCCTCTGAGCTGAAAGTACAGAGAATTCCCGTAAACCCTCTAAGCCCATCCCCAGTTTTCCTACTATTAACGTCTTTCTTTAGCGTAGTATATTTATTACAATTGATGAGCCAATATTGATATAGTATTATTAGCTAAAGTCCAGAGTTTACATTAGGGTTAACTCTTTGTATTATATATTCTATGGGCTTTGACAAATGCATAATGACATGTATTTACTATTACAGGATCATATAGAATAGTTTCAGTGTCCTAAAAATCCTCTGTGCTCCTCCTATTCATCCCTCCCTCCCTCATCCTACCCTGTCTCCCACCTCTGGCCCCTTGATCTTTTTACTGTCTCCATAGTTTTGCCTCAGTCTATAGAGTTTTTAACTGTATGTTTAAGACAAGGAACAGTTTGGTTAGCGTGGTGTCATAGAGGTAAAACAAAGAAGATTTAATGATTTACCATAAACACATCAATTATGGCACCAGATCTACACTATTTTCACCAACAATTAATGCTTCTATTTACTTTTTATTCAACTAACATTCATTGGTAACATAGTACATGCCAGCACTGTTTTAGATGCGAGAGATAACAGTAGTAAGCAAGACAGACAGGGTCTGTGCCATCATGGAGTATACATTTAAATTGAAGGGGAAAGGAAGACAGAAATTAAACAGAAAGTCAAGCAAAATATTTTTCAACACTGCTAAGTAGGGTGATGGAAATAAAACAAGGTTATGTGATAGAGTGACGGGTGGGGACAGTGGTTAGGGAAGACGTCTCTGAGGATATGATATTTGAGCTAAGAATTAAGAGATAAGAAGCAACTATTCATGCAACAGAACATTTCAGGCAGAGGAAACCACAAATAAAATAACCCAGAGGTGGGAACAAACTTGGTCTAGTTGAAGAAAGAAAGAAAGTCCATGTGGCTGGTTAGCAGCGGGGGGTGGTGGGAGGGGGAGGGTTGCGGGTAGTGAACAGGAGTGGGGGTGAGGCTGGGAGAGGTGAGTGAGATAGGTATATAGGTATGCAAGGCCAGATCATAAATGACCCCATAGACCACAGTAAGGAGTTTCCATTTTATTTTAATGGGAAGCCGCTGTAGGATTTCAAGCAGGAAAATCCTGCTTGATCCAATTTTTTTCTTAAATGATTTCTCGAGGGGCGCCTGGGTAGCTCATTGGGTTAAGCGTCTGCCTTCGGCCCAGGTTATGATCCCAGAGTCCTGGGATCGAGCCTCAAATCCTCAAATCCTCCGGCTCCCTGCTCAGCCAGGAGCCTGCTTCTCCCTCTCCTCCCTACTCATGCTCTCTCTTGTTATCTCTGTCTCTCTCTGTCAAATAAATAAACAAAATCTTTAAAAATAAATAAATAATAATAAAATAAAATAATTACTCGATATGCAGAATATCTTAGAAGTCTTCTTTAAAATAAATATTAACACTGATATATCAAGAGCATTGAAGATGCCAGCCAATACAATGCAAATCCTCGAAAGTAAAAATGA